>NC_133188.1:8120000-8420000 GCF_049306965.1 Danio rerio
AAGGTAAACGAAAAATACTTTTTATACCTAATGTAAAAACAGTAAATAGAGTTAACTGTTGAAATCAGACTACCGGAGTATAACGTGACATAAATCTAAACGTGTTACATGCATGTAACTGTTTGTGTGTGTGTGTGTGTGTGTGTGTATTTCCAGCTGTGTTTTCTTATAGCCGTTTGGTGTCTTGTTGGTGAATTAAGTTTCCCCACTTGCTTATTTTAGCAGTCTTCCAAGTAATATGCTACTGATATATACATACCTTGTTATTCTCTATAGAAGTGTGAGCAAGTTATTTATTGTGGGAACTTGTCAATAGATTTATCCTTAATGCATCGACCATTCATAGATATATACACTAGATGTCGCCTGGCCTATTGTTGTCTATTGGACGGAATGCGTCAATAGCGCCGCCATCTTGCTACAGGGTAGCGCTCCTTTGAAATGAATGCGGGACCAATGTACAGTGGAGGACTGTGGCCATCCAAAGTCAGAGATATACACATATACACATATATCTATGATCGGGAGTTTTCCTGGATGTTAGTATGTTTTTTTTTTTTTTTCTAATTACGAAAATTATAATTTTACATCACTTTTCTACATTGATGGATCAGTGACCGCATGGGCATTCCTGACAACAAGCTTGTGTTTGTGTGTACAGAAATGTACTATCCACCCTCCCTGTTAAATTTGATCTAATCATGTCCTGAAACACACCTCCTCTCCTGCTTTCACTTCTCATACTGATGGAGAGAGCGATTCGTTTGTGAATGAATCCCCCGAACGACTCTTTCACTAACGTTAGCCGACAATAATACAAGTTTCTGGCAGCGCAGCATCTCGTTGTCATATTTCTTTTGCATTGTTTGCTGATTTTATTCAACAAAACTAGCATAAGCCGAGTGTTTAGTGTGAGTTGGAGCTTCTTTGTCTTATGGTGAATGCAGTAAGTGACTGTATTATCACCAATAACATTACCTGATTAGGACAAAAGTTCAGAACATACAAAAACAGAAAAAAACTTAATATTACCTATGAAATGTTCTGCCTTTGTGCTTTGATTTCTTTGTTTGCTCGTTTCTACACCCGTAGACAGCGCTAAAGTCCCGCATCTTCACGTAATAACACTGTCTTGACCAGTGCGGTTGAATGACATTTGTCCTGGGAGCACTGTACCAATGTGGCGGCGCTATAGACGCATGCTTAGGGTCCCTATGCGATATCTAGTGTATATATCTATGTCGACCATTAAGACTTCTCACGTCAGCCGGCTCTCTTTCCGGCAATTTTCCTTCTGCATTCACACAATGCAGCATTCCAGCAAGCTACCAGTAATGTTACAACTTATTATTCTGGAAAATTACCTAAAGAAATTTAATAAAACTTTCAAAAAGGGCCAGCTCACACATTAACCCTTTTCGGAAAATTGCGGGTAATTTAATTAAGGTCTGTATGTGTGAAAGGGGCTAATATTATAACTACTAACTAAAATCAATTACTAGTATTAATCAAAATTTTGAGTCTCCTTATTAGGAACATTACAATGTTCATGAGGTCTTTTTAAAATATCATCAGGACTTATATCTGATATCAATGCAAAAGCACAAGTTGTTTTTGAGAAGTTCAGAAGAAGAACAAGCTGTCCTGCCAGTGGCATGATTAATAAAAACCCAATCACGCAGCTCCAGCATGGCTACCTTTGCCAGGTATTTTAGGCCTCAGACAAGTAGGCTATATGGTGCGTCTCCATCTCTCAGACTAGATTCAAGAAGACCCCGAGGGATGCTGTGAATAGCCCACTCTCCCGCCAAGGTCCAGTGTTACTGCAAAATGTCCCAAGGTAGAAAGAGCCCTGGAGAGAGAAAGAAAGATAGAGAGCGTAACAGAAGAAGAGGTTCAGATTACACTGAAAGGGGGATGTTGTGTCAAAATAGGCCTTTAGAGTGGCGACAAACCATGGGCCACCGACCTTACCACTTTGCCAAGCAGAACATTCCTGCTGGATATTTTTAGAGGTGGCATTTAAAGTTGGTAGACTATCAACTCCCAGGCAATCTGCAGTATTTCCTGTTCCTGTAAAAGAGGGAGGTCTGCGACACAAAAGCCCACCCAGATGGGGCCTGGCTATTAATAGATGTCATCGATTAGTTACGTTTTTTGATTAGAGATTTCGGCACGCAATTGTTCGGTGTTGTTCATTATTGAGCATGATTAATTGTGTTCCTTGTCTAAACCAAACTAGGGTGAAACGCAGATCTGTGAAGCGTCTGGTTGCTTGCTTTGATTCCAGTTTATGTTGATGAAGCCAAAATGACCTGCAACTCATCTGTCCAGCCTAGCCAATGTTTTTTTTCCAGGCCATGAGTCAGTTTAGAGGAGATTTATAATGAAAGAGTATCTGTAAGTTAATGTGTCACACAATATCTGTGAACAATATTGATGTTTATGAAAGGGCATAGAATGCTGAGGTCTTTGTCTTTCTCCCTGTTAGTCAACGGTAAGATTTGTTCACATGCTTGTGTATGATTTATAATGCAATCGAAGCATGGGCATTGCTAGGCCTAACTGTACACTAAATGATCGCCCCCTTTGGGGATTGATAAGGAAACCGCGGCAGATTTCAGCTCCTCCCCGTCTTTTGTTTTTCATTTGATCAGCAAACCACAGCCGTGGACAGCGAGAGATAAACCGTTATAATATTTGCTTATTTGCAGTTCTTTGATATAGATAACCTTGTATCACCTGAATGCCAATGTCACAGAGGAGCAGGAGGGTTTTCTCTGCATTCCCCTCATCAGCACAGCTGTTTCCTCCAGTGAAAAATGGAACTCTTAACGAACATTTGGCTATTTTTATTTCAAAATGAACTACCAATATTAAACACTTTACAGTTCGTGTTAGCTATACCATACAGTCTTGCACAGAAAGGATTAAACACAGTGACAGAAGCACTTAGAGAATGTACTCGTTTTAACTGTCAATAGCTATGTTTCCATCCACGCATTTTGCAAATGCGCATAAAAAAAAACAGTTGATGGAAACGCCATGATGCGCATAAATTTTGAAAATGCGCATAAAAAAACTTATGCGCCTATCTGGGTAGGATAAACTTTTTATTCGATAAGAAAAGATGACACCTTCAAACGCCACTGCGCGCTCGCTGCTTGTAAGGATTGTCTTCTGAGGCGCATTCATTTAGAAAAGATTAATGTAGCATCTCCTACTGCAGCAAATGCAGTTTTTACTGTTGATATTTGGTGCCAGTTAATCAGGAAGTGACGATTTTGTTCGCTTTGACTCGTTGGATGGAAACGATGCTTCATTCGCACAACTTTTATGAGATAATCCAGTTTTGCGCATAAAGTTTATTCGCATTTTTGGATGGAATATAGCTATTGAGAACACATAGCTATTGAGTCACTGACAGAGATAGAAACATCAAGTGTTGTCTAATATTAGAAAAAAATACTTATTTATTATTATTATCATTCAGATTGTGAAATATGTGAATTAGCCTGTAAATTTAAAAATATATATTTATATGTATGTCATTTAATTAGAAAAGTGGCAGTTTATTTATTTAATACATGGAAACAACAAATGCACTTGAATATAGAAAGTGGTTTTTACTACAGTAAACAGGTGGGTTGAGCCTATTTGGCTAACACATTTGCTTTATATATATATATATATATATATATATATATATATATATATATATATATATATATATATATATATATATATATATATATATATATATATATATATATATATATACTCATTTTGCAAGTCACCTAGTGTTAAACAGTCGAGTTTTTACTATTTTTAAAATCCATTTAGCCTATTCCAATGTCTGGCGGGAGCACTTTTCCCTTAGCTTAGTAAAAAACATTGAATTGGATTAGACCAGGGGGCCCAAACTCGGTCCTGAAGGTTCGAACCCCAATTAAACACACCTGAACTAGCCAATCAAGCTCTTTCTAGGTATACTAGAAACTTCGAGGGTGGTGTTGAAGTAAGTTGGAGCTAAACTATGCATGACACCGGGCCTCCAGGACCGAGTTTGGACACCCCTGGATTAGACTATTCAGCTTGATCTCATGAAGAAACGTAGCTATTTTATGTTTTGTCAGTTTTGTATGAAATTTCATACGGAAATGTACGACTTAAAAACAGGCATGGCACCCAACTCCGCCCCTAAACCCAACCATAATCAAATCATACCAAGTTGTATGAATGAGATCATACGAATTCATATGAATTAGCCACCAAATTTAAAAGTTACAAACTTTTGTGAGAAAACTCTTAAAAAAAAAAAAGTTTTGGTCATTTTTCTATTTAAAGCTTAACACTTCTGTAGATACATTGCATACTAAGAACAATGGAAGAAAAATGTTCCTATTATAGCTCCTAAAAGGTGGGGATGCTTCCCTTCTTCTGAGTTTAACTGTATTGCTCTGTATTACTCAGTGATTGAACATTGAGTATTGTAATTAATTGGTTTGTCATTTATAATTCATTCAAAGTGTTATGTTTTGCATATTTAGACTGTTATATTGTCCACTATATGATCACAAAGTTAAAAATAATTGAATTGGCATATTAAAAAAATATACAACTGTTTTAAATAAAACAGAGCAGAGTTAGAGCGTTGCTGTGGAAATGGTAATTTTCTTTATAAACCAGGAACTATTTACACTGTCTATCTCCATTGTACAGTAAAAAGACAGCCCAGGTAAGACCGTCACAGTTGCGCTGGTATGAAAATAGCAACAAATCGCAGCAAACATGACTTGCGCCTTATTGTGCTGCGTGTATGATAGACTTTGCCTCTAGATCGTTAAAAAAGAGCACTCGACCACCTTATACATGGTCAATGCCGTGGTCTATTTCAGTTCTTCAAAATAGCAACATGGCAACAATACACCTTAACACACCTTTTTAGATCAGCATGCTCAGGAGTCCACAAAGTGGCGCAAATAGATTTGATAAACAACGTGGTGCAAAATGTGAAAATTAGGGTTGCGCTGTTCTGAAAATAGCAACAAAACATGCCAAACACTTCAGCCTTATTGCGCTGGATGTGTGATAGGGCTCAATGACTTTAAACTGTAAATGTTTCAACTCTCCCCAAACTTTTTGAACAGTAGTGCATTTTATTCTGTCTGCATGCTATTATGTCATAAACCCCTTTCACACATACAGACCTTTCCGGAAAATTGCCGGCAATTTTCCGGAAAGCTTGTATGTGTGAACAGGTCCTTTTTGAAAATATCGGTAAATTAGTTCTGGCTATTTTCCGGAAAGAGAAGTTGTAACATTACCAGCAATTTGCCGGAATGCTGCGCTGTGTGAATGCAGAAGGAAGATTGCCGTAATAAGCGCGTGCACGTCTAGAGCGTGCTGACGTGAGACGTCTGCTTTAGCCAATCACAACAGTCAGACGCATTTACGTCCGCGCGGTTTGTGAGAATAAAAACCTTTGAATATTTTTCCAGACACATTTAGCTGCTAGAAGTTAGTCAGATCACGTTTATATGTTCTTCTTATGCCAACTGTGTAAATAATCATTGATGAGATGCTTATGATAAGCCGTTGTTTGTTTACCTTTAAGCTTTGCGTGTGCCTGTGAAACAGCCTGTGAGCGCCTGCACATGCACATATTATGAACATCTCGACATGCGAAAGTGATCCTGAGAAAGTTGTTCACAATATTGATCATCCACAGAGTTTGTAATTTAGTCAAATGTTTACAAATACAAGCGCAGCCGTTTAAAGCTCATTTGTGGTGAATGATGTCAGAATATACCGGTATTTTGGAATGGATGTGTGAATGCTCTTTTCCGAAAAATTTCCATAACGTCCTCGCCTGTGTGAACAGCGCTTTTTTGAATATACCGGTAAAGTCGTTCCAGAAATTTTCCAGATATTTACCGGTATCACTGTGTGAAAGGGGCTATAGACTGCACTATCTCTGTTGATTTTGATTAATCTCTTTTATCTGCTTTGCTCTGCATTAAATGAACACCCTTGACTCAGCCCACAGGGAGACATAGATCACTGCAAGAGTGTGAAATGAACAAGACAGCTTCGTTGTTAACAAGGGCAGCGCTAGTGAAATGGGCGCTGGTGTCACAGATGCTTGAATAAGTGCCTGATTTTTTGTTAGAGCTGAGATGGTGACAGGATGGTGAGGACAGCATGTTTCCTAAAGATAGTGTTTTCCGTGACATGGGCTAATTGGCGGCGAAAGGCTGAACGGAACTGGCATTATCGGATCTGGCTTTATGATCCTCAGACAAAGCTGAGAGTTTTATTTCCCTTTCTCCTTGATGTTATGAGTGAAATTTGTGCATGAATTCTTTTATTGCTTCCAACACGTAAAATCTACTTTCAAGATTGTACTGATGACTTTTCCACAGTCTCACACTTGCAGAATAAGGCTGGACAGTTTACACCTGTGAGTTAGTCAGTGTGTGATGAGGTTTGAAAAACTGAAGCGAAGGAAAGTGGCCATTTTTACACCACATATGGTTTTTGTGAATTCAGTAAACTTGTGGTGGCAGAAGACAAATGACCACTTAACAAAAACAACCATTATGACCACTAAATACAAACAAAACCTTGTGAAGTCTTGTGTATAAAGATATATCAGGATTATGAATTTTAAGTGACTAATGTGTCACTCAGTATTACACCCATATCAGTTGAGCTCCTACTTTGGAAAATTCTTACACACAATAACATTTGTGTGGCATCTGAATTACTTATATGATGAATTAATATTTTATAATAATGTGAAATGTTCTTGAAGCTATTCAGAAACTGTAGCTTGATATTCTCAACCCAGGTTCATTCTGATTACGTACCACTATATACATTTTTGGAGAGTGCCAAATACATCCCAGGAGCTATGTTTTTTTTTTTTTTTTGCTTTCTCAAATTCAACAGAGGTCGCTTTGTACGCTTTTTGAGATCTGAAATTTCTCCCGTGAGTGCCATTCGCTCCTGCTGTTCTCACATGAATCCACCAGAGGCAGCTGTCGACTGATTTACTGACTGACCTAAACCCAACCGATAGTGTTTTTAAAAAAAATAATAGATCAGCGCCTACAGAAACGTTTATAGGGCACTCTCATTCACACACATACACTATGGCCAATTTAGTGTATTTAATTAACCTAAAGTGCATGTCTTTGGACTTGTGGGGGAAACCAGAGCACCCGGAGGAAACCCACGCCAACAGGGAGAACATGCAAACTCCACACAGAAATGGCAACTGACCCAGCTGGAGCTAGAACCAGCGACCTTCTTAAAGTGAGGTGATTGTGTTACCAATTGCGACACTGTGACGCCCAATTTGGATGATATATATATATATATATATATATATATATATATATATATATACAACAGTTCAATTCTGGTTCTTGAATCTGATTGGCTGATAGCCAAGATATATTTAAGTAATATCAACACCCGTAAAGCCCCTTTACCCTTTGTGTATTACTCCGCCCACATACAACCAGCAAAAAGCAGACACTAAAGATTTAAAGTTTAAAAGATGCTTGCTCAGCTGTTTAACTATCAGCTTAGGATTTGAATCCAAGGCGGAAGAAAGTAGTTCCTCACTCAAAAGGGTTTTTGAGAATCTCCTTGTTTGATTTTGTTTTCATATAAACAATTATTCTATCAAACTGTTGTATAAACGCAATATCACACTCGTAGCAGTGCGATATGGCTGTATATCGGCACTGGTGGCACACCTCCCACCAGTGCCGATATACAGACATATCGCACTGCTACGAGTGTGATATTGCTCATATATATATATATATATATATATATATATATATATATATATATATATATATATATATATATATATATATATATATATATATAAACAGGTGATCTTTGAGAGAATTACGAATGATAAAACAGCCAAACACAATTGACTGTAAATCACAATCCAGTGGTAATCCCACCAAAACTTAATTTGATTAACAAATGATATGTAATTGAATATAGACAACCTGAATACATTGACTATATTGACTTAACTGACTATATAGACAAATTACCAACCTATGTCATACATGACCGGCTGCAAAATCAAACATGTTGTGTTGTGCAGTAGGACGCCAAATTCGACAACCAAAAATAAAAAGCTTAGCTTTTACCGTACACCACACTGCTTTTAATGCCAACTGCAGACATCTTTGGCTATAAGGGAGCTGAATGTTGCAGCATTAACGAAGTGATGACCTAATTAGAAATACTTGACTCTGCAGTTCTCATTTCATATCAGGTAAGTTGAGGCTATGTTGAATCACACACATTACCCAAAAGACGACGATATGATGATCAGTATTTGAGTTTAGGATTTACGTGGACAGGACCAGCTGATGAACCACGACCTTTATGTGTGGTTTGTCAAGATATTTTGGCTAATGACAGCATGAGACCCGCTAAACTTCGACTGTTTTGACTGGGATGGACAGTTCTTGGATCTGTTCTATTCATATTGAACCATCATCCTAGTTTTAAAAACGTTATATAAAAATACTTGTTATTACTCTGTAAATAATTGCACTTTCATGCAAATGATGATAAAAGTGAGTTAACAGTCTGACATCTGTCTGTGTCTATATATATATATATATATATATATATAAATATATATATATATATATATATATATATATATATATATATATATATATATATATATATATATATGTGTGTGTGTGTGTGTGTGTGTGTGCGTGTTTGGGAGGAAGGAGGGGGGCGCCAATGGATAAGTTGTGTCAAAAGGGAGGCCCACTGTCTTAGACTTTGATAAACCCTGATCTAAACTCATTAGTTACCCTAACATTGAATTCTAGCATCATTTTAATTCAAACATATAATTCCTGACATTTTATGTTGTCCATGAAACTCAAATGACATTTTTGGAAGAATGTTTTTACCATTTTTGCCCACACGGTGAACATCAGAGTGCTCCAAAACAACACTAATTCTGTGAGTTCTTCTGTATGGCTTCTCATGTAATTCACAGAAGAAAGAACATCGTGCAGGCTTGGAACGACATGAGGGTGAGTAAATGATGACAGAAGTCACATTTTTGGAAGTACTATTCCCTTAATGTCTGAGTGTTTTGACACGCAGAGGTGCAGACCCTTCTCCAACACTCACTCGATACCTGGAGGAGTGTGTCATGCAGCATATGTCAGACCTGGAGCAGGCTTTGGATCTGGCCGGCGTCCTCCTAGCTCTGCATCCATCTGGAAAACGAGTCTGGCCCATAAATCAGAGGATCCAGCGAGATATGCTATCACGGGCTGGCAACGGGACCAGCTACAGAAATGGGGGTCTATCATAAAAAAAAAAAAATGACGACAGCAACATATAGAATTGCCCTCACAAATACAGATGTTTCTGGAAGCGCAGCGGCTCTTTTCCCAGCAATAGCATGCACCATCTGCTGAATCGTTCAGTTCACCTTTTCTATGTACCCCTGCGCACTAAGAGCTTACCCAAGATAAACACTGCGATGTTGTGTGAAATGGAGAGAAGTGAAGTGAAGGAGAACATTAGAATCTGAGCATTGATGGCAAGGCAGAAGTTTAATTGGGGTAATGAATCTACACTGCTGGTAAAAATAAAAAGTTTTTAATGCGTTTGAAATTCATCAAAGCTGACTTTTTTTTAATTAAAATGCAACAAACGGTGCACTGGTTATAAAATTATTTTGTGATTAAGCAAATAGAACAAAAAAGGTGTAATTTCTATGATAAATAATTTAGTTCATGCAAGAAAAAAGCCCCCCACCCCCCCAACCACAAAAAAAAAAAAAAAAAACCTTTAAATTCTACATATATTGTGGATGCATCAGTACTCAATTAAGCCGTGTTGAAATTAAGGGCTCTATTTTAACGATCTAGGTGCAAAATCTAAAGTGCATGGTGGAAAAGCTTTAAGGGCATGTCTGAATTCGCTTTTGCTATTTTAAGGATAAAAAAGTACGCTCTGTCGCATGGTCTAACAGGGTTGTGCTTATTCTCTTAATGAGTTATGGGTGTGTTTTGAGAATAACGTGCATTAAACCAATTAGAGTTTCATCTCACGCTCCCTTTAAGAGTCAGTTGAGTCAGGTCATGGTGCATTTGCTATAGACGTGCCTAGAAAACAAGCCAATAGAACGACCCTCCTCCATTCAGGATTGTGTTGTCTATTGTGTAATGATTAATTGAAAGAGCTTATATACTTGTTAGCAAGTTGTGTTATTTGAAAGTAAAACTAGCTTTTGTTGAATATTTTACATGTTTTGACACGGCATGTGCGTTTTGCAAGCAAAATGTGTTATTTTGACCAAATGTACCGCTATTTAAGACTGTGTGTTAACTGTTTTGAAAATGTGGAGTTTCAGTTGACGGCTGCATCATAGCAATCAAGAAAAACTGTAATGTTTACACACTGATTGCTAATTGAAGATTTGTGTGAAGGAGTGTCACACCCATGCATCAGTGAATTCATGCTGATCTTGGTAGCTTATAATGGTTAGGAATAGATGGTTTCTGTTTGGTTACCATAGCCAAAACAATGAAGTTTGGACTGCTTGAATGACATCCGTGTCAACTATTTTGATAAATGGTAGGGAAAATGTGTCACCCAATGAGAAAGGGTTTACATTTGCAAGACCTGTCTTCTGCTCTGCTCTGCTATGATAGTGATAATGAAAATGAAGTGGAACCTAGTTTCTTGCACCAGGTCAAAGCAAACAAGAAAAACTGTAATAACATTATACAAAAGCAAGTTGCCATGAATAAACTGAAAAAGCCCCCCAAGATGAAGAAGGCATGGAGGCAGTGGCTTTTATATTTATGTAGAAAGTAATATTTTTTTTTCTAAATATTTTAACTCTTTAATTCTTTTTCATTTATGAAAATATTTGTGTATTGCTGTACATCCTGTGTGTATTAAGCAATGTGCACACTTAAGGTGCACAACTAATGCGCTCTGCGCTGGACTTTAGATTGCGCAGTCTATTTTAGTTCCTCAAAATATCAACGCGTCAACAATTCACCTTAACATATATCTTTTATAGACCGGCACACCCATGAGTCCACAATGTGGTGCAAATGGATTTGCTATTTAAACAACATGGCGCAAGAGAAAAATTAGGGTTGCGATGGTCTTAAAATAGGAACAAATCGCGCCAAACATGTCTTGTGCTTTATTATGCCGGGTGTATGATAGGGTCCTAAAGCTTTAGCTTTCTTATAAACGTTAGTTCAATCAAAAATAAAAGTTTTATTATTAATTAAGCACCCTTATATTGTTCCAGTCTTCCGTGACCTTCATTCATCTTTGGAACATAAATGAATACTATTTTTTATCATGAATCTCTATGCACGAGCAGGGTGATGGGTCACCTAATGGCAACCCATCACTGGCAAACATCCATACACACTCATTCACACACAACCGCTCATACACTAGAGTCAATTTTAGCATACCCAATTCACCTATACCACATGTCTTTGGACTGTGGAGGAAAACCGGAGGAAACCCATGCGAACATGGGGAGAACATGCAAACTCCACACAGAAATGTTAACTGACCCAGTCTGGGCTCAAACCATCGAGTTATAATTACCTGAAAATGCTTCAAAACAAAGAATCTCTGATAGCACGCTGTACAACAAACAAGCTGTTGGAAGTGAAAAGAAAATGTCTCCCATATGTTTTGTTGTTGATGTCGACACCAGATGACTAATCGCTCTATGGTATTTTGACACAAATTTATCTGTCACTTGATAGAAGCCAAATTAAGCAGATGCAACACGGGCAGATTGAGCAACCTGCCTACAGTACATCCTATTTTTAGGGACATGCAGCTCATATACATAGTACTGCATTCTGATGTTTATTAGGATGTTTGGATTCAAATTTTGTGTGACTGTCACCATTTTTGTGTGTGACCAAAATCACCATGTGAGAATGACTGGTGCTCTAAAAGGTCTGTATGACGGTACAATGATTATATAAGGTGTAAAATACATGGTACTTCTAAACAGTAAAAAAAAAAAAGTAGACTTAACTTAAAATTGTAAGGCTGCACAGATTTTTTTGAGTTGACTCAACTTTTAATCCAAGTACTGCAATTAACTCGATTTAAGTCAACTAAAAAATCCAGGTAGCAAAGCATTCAGGCCCAGATTTGACATAAAGCAATCTTGTCTGGCACTGGCATACAGCATGTGGGCAAAACATGGTCCGGGTTTCGCAGAGATGGCACCATTTGGCCCAGATGTTAAAAATGTTTATGTGGGCCACATAAGTTTGGCCTATCTTGACCCACTTTTAAAATACATTTGTATTAATTTTGAGTAAAGAATAAACTCCAATCAGGTCGCTTCGACAAAAAGCACAGGCATAAAGCAAAATGCTTCAGATTATCAAATTCATTGCAGTCATGACACACTAACATATCTTGCCCAGTTTAGGCCCAGTTATGGGTTATTAACTTGGCTGAAACTTGGCCCAGATATGGTCCATGTTTGGTCCTTGCATGGAAGCCAGAATTGGTCCATTCATGTACCTTTATTCACTGCGGCATATGGGCCAAGCAAAACCTGATTGAATGGGCCAGATCTGGGCCAGAGAAATTTTGCCATGTGGAAAGCTCTGCAACAAATTGCCTTACAATTTAAGTTGAATCAACTTCTTTTTTTACACTAATGTATAATAATAATAATAATAATTTCTTACTTTTATATAACACTTTTCTGGGCACTTAAAGTGCTTTACACATAGGGGGAATCTCCTCATCTACCTCCAGTGTGTAGCATCTACCTGGATAACGCGACGGCAGCCATTTTGCGTCAGACCGCACACCACACACCAGCTGATTGGTGGAGAGGAGACAGAGTGATGAAGCCAATTATGATATGGGGATGGTTAGGAGGCCATGATGGACAGAGGTCAGTGGGCAGAATTGGCCAGGATGCCAGGGTTAAACCCCTACTCTTTTCGAAGGACATCCTGGGATTTTTAACGACCACAGAGAGTCGGGACTGTCCGAAAGACGGCGCTCACTGAGCAGTATAGACCTTTTTCTTGGAACGCAAAAATATCCATTATGCTTTGTGTGTATGCGCAACGAGAATGCGAAGAACTTCCTGTCAGCAGCTGATGCGTGTAAACAGTCACATTTGGACAGCTTTGAAACGATAGTTTTAATCTATTTTACCTGCTTTTATCCTCTTTGAACTAATACTGTTGTCCATCAGCGCCATCTCCTGGCCTGATCATTTAAAGAAATGCGATCTAATAGGATGGAAAACAACTGCTGTGAGGCATTTTCCCCTTGTTGTCAGACGGCATCTTCTGCAGTTTAAACATTGCTAAAGTCAACATTTTCTCTTGATTTCAAATATATAACCAGCCCAAACAAATGTAATTCACCAAAATGTTCAACACACACACGTAGCCTGTGACAGAAAAACACAAACCGTGGTAAAAACAATACACGAAATGAAACACAAACGGCTCGTGATTAGAATGAACAGCAAATCAGCCAGCAGAGTATCAATAACAGTCTTTTATTGGTCATTTTTGTAAATTGCACGACTTTCATACATGTTAACTTTCATGCCAGTACTCTGGTTTGCTCTCTCGCTCTCTCTGTGTGTGTGTGTGTGTGTGTTAAAGAGCCGCTGAGCTAACAGCTGACAGGCCGGGAACACACACTGTATTTCTGACGTGACCTAGGAGAACGTTTTTCTCGTATTTCTAACGCGCTTGAACCACAAGTGACAGAAATGTGTCTGTTAAAGCCGTTATAATCTAAGTTGTGTGTGACAAAAACACTCTGTTATCCATTAAAAACGTTATTGAAACCCACTTTCGGAGCGCAAATTACCAGTTGTACACGCTGTGAACGGAAGTTTTTAGCATTCTACCGGAAGCATGCAGCAGCATGAAAAAGGTCTATAGAGTCCCCGTCACTATAGTGGGACATTAGGACCCACACAGACCGCAGGTTGGGCGCCCCCTGCTGGCCTCACTAACACCACTTCCAGCAGCAACCTAGTTTTCCCATGTGGTCTCCCATCCAGGTACTGAACGGGAGCAGCCCTGCTTAGCTTCAGTGGGCGACCATGTGAGAGTTGCAGAGAGCTAGCTGCCGGGAAAATATATTTGTACATCAATATTACCATATTCATGCTGATTACTTACAACAGCACCATGGTATTTGACATTGTTTTTACATCATACAAAGAATTACAGGCCTACTTTTGTGCTAGCCTAATTTGTGTCTGCTCTTTCTGTCACCTGTAGTTATTTTTGTAATAAAGAAATAGTAACTTCATTATGCATAATGTTTGTGAAAGTCTTGTATACTAACTATGTCTTGACAACTCTGAAACCTCCTGTTTAGGCCCCTTGTTTATTGGCTTGTCACTTTGAAGGACAGTTACCGCAACAACATCACATAACAGTGTTGAATTTCAAAGAGATGGCGGCATGCAGACTGCTCATGTGTGCATCCCTTTGAAGCCCATGACTCGTATCGGATACAAACAATACTGGATAAATATAGAGGCAGTGCCGTTAGGTATTACATGGAGCCTGACCACCTTTCATACAAAATTTACTAATGAACAGAAGCCAAAAACAATGTTATTTGTTTTTTTGTTTATATTTGTAATACTGACCTTTGTTTAATTGCATTTGTATATAGTTTCTTCATTAGAAGATTAGAGTTAATCTTTTGTTTATCATGATTTATTAGCAAATGAATAGTTGTAAAGTTTTAGATCTCTGCTTTAACAACTTTTGATGATAAAATATTATTTAGAAAAAATAATACTGTAGAAGAAATAACGCGTATTGAAATTGTTGTTTATTTTCATAGCTCTTTTACAATATAAATTGTGTCAAAGCAGACGTTGCAAAACGTTATAGTAAACTTAAACTGTATCAGTCCAGTTTTCAGAGTTTAAGTTCAGTTTAGTTCACTTCAGTTTGGTTTAATTTTCACTAATGAAAGTCCAAACACTGAAGAGCAAATCCAATGATGCACAGCTCCACAAGTCCAAAACCAAGTAAGCCAGTGGCGACAGCGGCGAGGAACAAAACTTCACCAGTTGACGAAAGAGAAAGAAAAAACCTTGAGAGAAACCAGGCTCAGTTGGGCACGACCATTTCTCCTTTGGCCAAACTTCTTGTGCAGAGCTGCAGTCTAGGCGCTGGAGGCTGAAGAGCGTTAAACGTCCATCGTAAAGAAGCTGCAGGTGTGTGTGGGTCACCTACATACAGTAGATCCGTAAAAATACATAACAGAATAGCTTTTTGTATCATAATTTACAACACAAGCTCAGACAATATTTTGTTTTAAAATACTAAAAAATGTCAATGAAAGTCATTTTGTTAAACTTTGCTGTAACAAAAGTTATTGGAGCAAAGGTCAAGGTTTTATAATGCACGTCAAAAGCAAAAAATAAACAAAAAAATCCTATGAATCATGAGCTTTTGAAATTTGCTAATACATTGTTTTACAGTGAATGCATTACAATGATCAAAACTGCTACAAATGGCAGCAGATTCCAGCATTAATGATGTTACCAAGGTTTTATTAAAGAAAGAAACAACAACTGTTCTTATTAAATATGTTTCATCAAATAATCCTAAAAAAGTTAATGTTGTGATAGTGTAAATCTGTTTTTTATTTGACAAAATATTTATTTATATTTATATTTATTTATTTCTGATCTCTTCTTATGTCACATTTTAAACAAAAAAGCTCTGATTTTTTTTATGAATGTTA
This sequence comes from Danio rerio, assembly GCF_049306965.1. Taxonomy (NCBI): domain Eukaryota; kingdom Metazoa; phylum Chordata; class Actinopteri; order Cypriniformes; family Danionidae; genus Danio; species Danio rerio. The sequence continues at coordinate 8,135,841 of NC_133188.1, forward strand.
ACAGCACAAGAAAACAAACATATCTTTCTCATAACTATAAGTTGTGAAGTCAGAGAAACCATTTTTACCAGACAGACAGATAGAAAATTCATTTCTTATATTCTTATAATTTTATATTTGTGTATTAATTTGAACTTTATCCCAGTGCTGGGTTGCAGTTGGAAGGACATCTGCTGCGTAAAAAATGCTGGATAAGTAGATGGTTCATTTTGCTGTGGCGACCCCTGATAAATAAAGGGACTAAGCCGAAGGAAAATGAATGAATGATGTATCTGAATTTGAACTTTAAGTACTAAGATATTCTGATTTCAGTATTTTTTTTAAACACTTTTAATTGTAGTTCTAGTAGATTTAAAGTAAATTCAGCCCAGGGTCATTAGATTTATGTGCCTCAGCCAACATTTTTGCAAAATGTAAAATGCATTGCACAGTCATTGCATGTTTTAGACATTGACGTTTATTTATTTATTTATTTATTTAAGGCACATTATATTCATCAAAAGTGACAATAGTTTAAAAAAATTACAAAAAAAACATTTTTTTTTCATTATAGATGTCGAATAGTTAAAAAAATATATCAACAAAAACAGTTTCTTGAGCATCAAATCTGCATATTATAATAATATAATGTGACACTGAAGACTGGAATAATAATGCTGATTTTAATCTATTTAGTTATTTTCCCACAGCATTTACTGTATTTTTGCTAAAACAAATGCTATCTTGGTAAGCAGGAAATACTTTAAGTTCTTGGATGTGTAAATGACTATAAATGGCCCTGACAGTCATTGTTTGAGTCCCAGCAGGGGGCATTGTCACATTTGAACTGGACAAGCGAGTTTGAATGCTGGAACAAAAGCAGTGACATGAGCTCAATTGACTGCGTCTCTGCTTTTATTTAGACGTGGCAGAGCAGCATTTGTAAAGCAGGTTCAGTGACCTCCAGTGCCATCCTCATAATGCGGGGCTGACCTGTTGACAGCGCAACCCGAGAGAAGTCCTTCACCCTCAGGGAGGAAGCGTTTTAATAAGCTCCAGGGCATGGCCCGTTTGGCCTCAACTGTGGCTTTCGGATATCGCCTCATTGCCTTTAATGGCTTTGAAGAACTTTGAAACAAGCCTGCTGTGTGCAATTGATTCAGCCAGAAGATGAAATAAAATGGTAAATGACTGAAGTAACAAACCTGTTGCTTACTTGATCCAAATGAAATGGAGGATGACAGAAAAAGACTTAACAGGTCTCATTAAAGAAAGAATCTATCTATCTATCTATCTATCTATCTATCTATCTATCTATCTATCTATCTATCTATCTATCTATCTATCTATCTATCTATCTATCTATCTATCTATCTATCTATCTATCTATCTATCCATCCATCCATCTATCTATTTATTTATCTATCATCCATCCATCCATCCATCCATCCATCCATCCAACCATCCATCCATCCATCCATCCATCTATCTATCTATTCATTTATCTATCATCCATTCATCCATCCATCCATCCATCTATCTATCTATCTATCTATCTATCTATCTATCTATCTATCTATCTATCTATCTATCTATCTATCTATCTATCTATCTATCTATCTATCTATCTATCTATCTATCTATCCATCCATCCATCTATCGTCCGTCCGTCGCTCTCTCTATCTATCTATCTATCTATCTATCTATCTATCTATCTATCTATCTATCTATCTATCTATCTATCTATCTATCTATTTATTTATCTATCATCCATCCATCCATCCATCCATCCATCCATCCAACCATCCATCCATCCATCCATCCATCCATCCATCCATCCATCCATCCATCCATCCATCCATCTATCTATCTATCTATCTATCTATCTATCTATCTATCTATCTATCTATCTATCTATCTATCTATCTATCTATCTATCTATCTATCATCCATCCATCCATCCATCCATCCATCCATCCATCCATCTATCTATTTATTTATCTATCATCCATCCATCCATCCATCCATCCATCCATCCATCCATCCATCCATCCATCCATCCATCCATCCATCCATCCATCTATCTATCTATCTATCTATCTATCTATCTATCTATCTATCTATCTATCTATCTATCTATCTATCTATCTATCTATCTATCTATCTATCTATCTACAAAGGGAGATAGAAGGATAGAAATGTCACAATTAAAACATTTTTTTTGCAGTAAGAAAAACAGACAAAAATGTTGGCTTTGTATTTTAAAATGTTATGCAATTATTCTCAATTTGACCAGTCTTACAAATGAACTATTTTATCAATCATCCTACCTAAACAGTTTGAAATACTTCAAAATGTTCTCATGTAAAAGTGAACCCAAAGAAAAATGCAAACTCTCTGCCTCTATTTTGTTTGGTGGAGGATGGTGGAGTTGCTCTTTATTTCTTTTAACAGTGTCATTTGCATTAAGCTGAACTGAATTAAAGTGAACTCATCATCAACAGTGACGTTTGTATTACATTTTTTTCTCAGTCGCTTTGGTGGGTTTCTCAAAACACTAGTGCATTTCTGCACAACAGTTAATGCATCTCTCAAAACAATTAGTACAAACTGCAAAACCTAGCTGATAACCTGCAAAAGCGTGTCACATGCTCAAAATGGATAGTTCATTCCTCAAAAGCAAGTATTAATGTCAATCAAAGTGTCAGTATCATCAAGATGAAACGTCCTGACACCATTGTTTATGAACAAGATAGTCAAATGGCTTTGTCATGTTTTCATTATGACAGTTTACTCTGGACATTTTTTCAATGCAAAAAAGTCAGATTTTAGTGACACTTCCTGAAAATGCTCAAGACAGCACTATATACTATTTGCACAGCCATTTGAAAACTACAGTAAAGTTAGACATCACTGCATTTAGTTAGGTATCTGAGTACAAGACACTGAATATGTAGGTTTCAGTTTCACTGCATATGCTCGTTGCAATTCTAATTTATTCACAGCATTGTGCAAAAGAATAAAACAAACCCTCATTTACAACAAACATAAATTTCCTTTGGGTAGAGCTGTGCACTATATTGCAGAACATATTTGAACTGAACCTACAACATACACAGGTCTGTAAATCATTCATCAAATTCATTTTAGAAGAGATTTTCAGGAAAAAAAAAAGTATTTTTTTTTTATAACATTTGCTTGACAAATTTTGACAACTAGTACAACATTCTTGTAAGTAATGACTCAAGTATTGAAATGAGGACTATTAGTTGTACATGGAATGACTATTCAGCATTCACAAGTTTAGTTAATTTTGACTGACATAAGCAAATGATAATGTTATAAACAGCAGAGAGTTGTATGAAAGCAATTGATGCATGTCCAAAAGCATTCACAATTTGTTGGAAGGAATGAGAAAGTGCTACTAGGATGTGCGCAAATGACTAATTGTTTTGAGAAATGCATTAACTGTTGTGCAAATGTAAATAGTGTTGTGAGACATGCACTAAAGCCACTGAGGAAAAACTGTAAACTGAACTGAATTAAACTGAACTCAACCTCAACAGTGATGTTTGTATTGAACCAAACTGAATCAGTTTTAGTTTAATTAGAATTACACCATCATTCTACAATTCTCTCCTGCCTGCCTGATATACTGGAATGAAATATTGTTCATTTATTCTTTCATTTTATTTTCGGCTTAGTACCCTTATTATTCTGCCACAGCGGAATGAACCACCAACTTATCTAGCATATGTTTTATGCAGGGGATGTCCTTCCAACTGCAACCCACCACTGGTAAACATCTATGCACACTTCTGCATTCACACACATACACTACGGACAATTTAGCTTACCCTATTCACCAATAGCACGTCTTTGGTCTTTTGGAGCATCCAGAAGAAACCCACATGAACACGGTGAGAACATGCACACTCCACACAGAAATGCCAACTAACCCAGCCAAGGCTTGAAGCTTGAACCAGTGGCCTTCTTGCTGTGAGGCAATTGTGCTACCCACTGCACTACCGTGACTCCTGAAATATTATTTTTATTCTCTTTTCTTCATCTGCGTTAAGCTGCTATGACACAATATACATTGTACAAGGGCTTTAGAAATAAACTTTAAGAACAAATGTCTAAAAAATACCCCAAACTATCAATCAATCCATTTTATTAGATGTAATCCCTGCAAATAGTCTCTGATCCGAGAAATAAAGCCGGCAGCTTCTGTGAAGTGCTGTCTGATATGATTTATGAATCCAGCTGTGGAAGAGAGACACCTGTCCACTCCTCCATCAGCAGAACGTCCCGCAATCTGACACAACATGCTAACCTGAGCAAGAATGTCACCCTGCGCGGCCTCCAGGTCAACATGGGGCACATCTCAGTGACAGAGCTCTTCAGCACAGCCTTGTTCATCCAGACCCGTGAAGACGTGACTGACACTCACTCACCTCACCTCTGACCTCTGACCTTCCCAAAAATATACAGTGGTATTTAGGATTTTATGATGTGAAATTAATGGGACGTTCTATTTTACAAGTTGACTATTTGATATTGCATCCATTAAATTAAATCTCACAATGCTCTTTAACAGGTTTTCATAAATTTTACAGCTTGAATACTGTTAACCAATACTTTTGCCTTAAAGCAAAAAACAAAACAAAAAACCCTACAGTATACTGAAAACCCTAATGTTGTCTTTACTTAAACAATCTGGTAAAATTGACTGAACATAACTTAAAATTTAGCATTTTGGTCCTATCACTTAAAAATATGAGTTAATTAAACTTATGTACCATGAAAATGCATAAACTTAAGATTTCAAGTGTAGCGAGCTCTAAATCATAATTAATACTTTGAAAAAAAAGCCATTTTCACAAATGTAGTCTTGACTGTAAAATTCTAATATGTGCTAATATATGTCTTTTTTTAAATCAGAAAACAAATGGCTTCAGGTATAATTGTCCATCATAATGTGAATAAATGGCTTCTTATTTTTTGTTTAAAATTTATTTACATTTTTCCATAATATTTTATTGCACACACGCATACACACACACATGCATGCATATATATATATATATATATATATATATATATATATATATATATATATATATATATATATATATATATATATATATATATATATATATATTGGTAACACTTTATAATAACTACACACTATAAATCATTTATTAAGCATTAGCAAATAGTGAATTCATTATCTGTTAAGCATTAACTCTACATTAATAAGTGTTAGTAAGCAGTTTATAACTGCAGCTACAAATGCTCTATTCTTGACTTATAACCACATTTAAAATGTGCTTAATAATTGTATTTTCATACATTGTTAATGATTTATTTTTCATTACTAAATTAAGTATTGCATTATTTACAAACCAGTTGTATTTAAGAGTAGTTGGAGGTTTTTAACATCATTCAGAATGAGTTAGTAAATGATTAATAAACTATTGAAATTAACGTTTATATGTCTTATTATTCAGGCATATATTAAAGGTTACTATGTATGTTAATAATTGCTTTATTAACTCAATTTCACCTAGTTTTGTGACCTAATCTAAAGTAAGGACTATTCATGCTTTATAAATCCTTTATAAATGACAAATAAAGGCTCAGTGAAATTCTAAACAGGAAAAATGACATTATTCATTCCTGTTCAATTAAAGATACACAAATGAAACTGTGCTTCAAATGAAAAATAAATCTTTGCAACCTGATCTAAAATAAAATCACTGTAGAGTTTAAACATTACATTTTATTACATTGTTTAATTATTATATTGTTGTTTTATCCAGTTTTGTTGTATTTTGACACTCCTGTTATTCAGCAATGTTTAAACTTTACAGTAATTTTACATTTTAGAAAAGATTGCAGATTATACTTCATTTGATTCTGAGCCTTTATTTGTCACTTTTAAGGGATTTATAAAGCATGAATAGTCCTCACTTTAGATCAGGTCACAAAACTGCATGAAGTTGAGTTAATAAAGCATTTATTAACATATTAGTTGACTATTAGTATATGTCTGAATAATAAGACATATAAAAGTTGATTTCAATAGTTTATTAATCATTTACTAACTCATTCTGAATGATCCTAAAAACCATCAACTACTCTTAAATACAACTGGTTTGTAAATAATGCAATACTTCATTTAGTAATGAAAAATGTATCATTTACAAAGTATGAAAAAACAATTATTAAGCACATTTTAAATGTGGGTGTAAGTCAAGAATAGAGCATTTGTAGCTGCAGTTTTAAACTGCTTACTAACGTTTATTAATGTAGAGTTAATGCTTAACGGATAATGAATTCACTAGATGCTAATGCTTTATAAATGATTTATAGTGTGTAGTTATTATAAAGTGTTACCAAAATTTTTCTTACATGTTTTATCCCTTTGTGATATGTAACTTTACTGTTTTGTATGTGTGATGATGTGTTTTTTTTTATTTTAGGTTGCCTTTTAAAATTTGGCAGGAGGCAACAGATGAAAATTAGCCCTTGTGGCTAACTCTGGCTTAATTACAGTTTTACTGTTTATTAATGAGCATTGTCCCTGTTAAAATAAAATAATAAAATAAAATTCAAATTAAAAAAATTAATTCTTGCTTCATGCTAAAACTAGCAAACAACAATTGCGTCGTGCATAGCACTGCATTGCGCCGGGTGTATGATAAGGCCCATTGACATCACCACAGATTCTCACCATATTTTCTGACCAATCAAATGCTCTCTAGCATCTGACATGCCCGCCCCCTTCAAGACACTTCTCATTTGCTTTTCATTTGATGTGTTGGATTTCAACCACACTCACTGATCACAACAAAACTTCATTGGTAATTTATTTTTATAAAGGTAAGAAGCTACTAGAATAAAAAATCTAATTAAAGATGCACATTTTTAAGCACTTCACAGGACCTGTAAAGACATCGAAACACTAAAACAAATGACTTCTATATAGAGACGATAGAGCGTGATATGATTTTGCACAGTATATGAGTGACAGAGCTGCCAAAAGAAACAGACAGCCTCAGGACTAACTGTTCTTGGACTTTATCTGAGCTCTGTATAGATGACAGGTCCTTGAGAAAGAGGGTGATTTGTGGATGTTAAGGGAAGGGTTGTGCTACAGCGACCCTGTCGGAGGCCTAAAGTAGCTCTACAGCCTTCACATGCCTAAAGATGAAGAGGAAGAGACGCTCAGGCCGGGACATGTGACACCTCCAGCCACTCACTGTTTACGCTGACCCAGAGTCAAGGACTTTTCTCTGTTTGCTGAAAATATGTATAAAGCAAAGCCTTTGAGTTAATCATGCAAATATAGGCGGTTTGTCAGCGTATAACACAATTCTGATATTTTAATGCAAGTTATAGATGTGAAAAAGTGCTTTAAACCACAACTGAATTAAATAAAAGGATTTAAGTGTTTTATCTATCAGATGTTTATTTAATTCTGAGATGTGGGAATCAAAACATGCTACCGTTTTGGAAAGAACCTGAAAGTAAGTATTATTTAATAAATGTAACAAATAATGTAGGTTTTAATAATATATTTCTATTAAATGTTCTCTATCTGACAAAAGTCTTGTCGCCTATCCAAGTTTTTGGAACAACAAATAATAACGACTTCTAGTAGATCATTTGGTATCAGAAGTGGCTTATATGAGAATACGCTTATTTTACAAAAATAAAAGATGATTATAGTTTAATTTTTAATTATTCAATTAGTACAGTAAGGTCTGACTTTGCTTAGACAAAAGTCTTGACATTTAAGAGACATAATGTACAGTATAAAGTCATGCTGCAGTGGAAACATAATTATTATTTTGTATGACTCCCATGAGCTTGGAGGACTGCAGCCATACATCTCTGCAATGACTCAAATCACTTATTAATAAAGTCATCTGGAATGGCAAAGAAAGTGTTCTTGCAGGATTCCCAGAGTTCATCAAGATTCTTTGGATTCATCTTCAATGCCTCCTCCATCTTACCCCATTTATGCTCAATAATGTTCATTTCTGGTGACTGGGCTGGCCAATCCTGGAACACCTTGACCTTCTTTGCTTTCAGGAACTTTGAGGCAGAGGATGAAGTATGAGAAGGAGCGCTATCCTGCTGAAGAAAATGCCTTCTCCTGTGGTTTGTAATGTAATGGGCAGCACAAATGTTTTAATACCCCATACTAAGTGTCACCCCAAACCATGATTTTTCCCTTCACCAAACTTGACAAAATTTTGTGAGAATTTTTTGGTCTGTGCGGCTTCCAATAGGTCGTCTGCAGTTTTTGTGATATTTGGGATGCAGTTAAACAAATGATTCATCAGAAAAATTTACCTTCAGCCTCTTTTCAACTAGAAGTCAAATTAATATGTGTTGCTGTTACAATTGGGATCGACGACAAGACTTTTGTCAGGTTGTGTAGGCTCAGTAGAAATATTTAACAAAAATAATAAAATTTACAAAAGCTAAACAAATTGACCAAAAACTTAAATATAGCATAAAGACAATGTAATATTAACATAAAATGGAGCTCATTAAAATGTGTTCATTCATTTAAAATATAATTCAATTTAGTATCACCAAAATTAACATTTTTTTTGTAACTTTTTGGAATCTTACATTGAATAATGGTGGACATTACTTGACCCATACCTCTATGTGTGGTTTATTTAAAAACTAATTTCGAGAGCGTCACATGCTTATGTTTGAACACAGCCGGTACCGCTTTAGCTCTGTATATTTGCACCAATCAGATGAATACTGACACACTATAAATAACCAGAGCTTTCTACTCCAGTCATCTTCATCTTAAAAAATCCCCCCTTTCACACCTACTCCTCCCCTTCTCTGATAGGGTAGCACGACAGCCCAGTGGTTAGCACTGTTGCCTCAAAGCAAGAAAGTCACTGGTTCAGCACCTCTACGAGCCAGTCAGCATTTCTGTGCGGAGTTTGCATGTTCTCCAGGTGTTTGCGTGGGTTTCCCCCAGGTTTCCTCTCATCGTCCAAAGACTTACAACTTAAGTAAATTGACTACTTCAAAATAGCATCTTAAGACAACACTTAGGCAGATATATCTCAGCACGTTCAAAAGCAGGGAAGTTCGAGATCTACCTGAGGTCAAACTCTCCTCTTGCCCTTCAAATGGGAGGGAGCCCTGTGCTCTAGGATATTCTGACAGCATGCTAAATATGCTTTATTATCAATCATCAGCAAAGTGTGAACTCTCAAATTGTATTTTGGCGTTTTGTTTACATAAAAATGTAGACAAAACGCCAAAATACAATTCGAGAGTTCATACTTTGCTGATTCAATTTAGTATCACCAAAATTAATTATTATTTTTTTTACTTTTTGTAATCTTACACTGAATAATGGTGGACATTATTTGACCCATACCTCTATGTGTGGTTTATTTAAAAACTAATTTCGAGAGCGTCACATGCTTATGTTTGAACACAGCCGGTACCGCTTTAGCTCTGTATATTTGCACCAATCAGATGAATACTGACACACTATAAATAACCAGAGCTTTCTACTCCAGTCATCATCATCTTAAAGAATCCCCCCTTTCACCCCTACCCCTCCCCTTCTCTGATAGGGTAGCACGACGCTCTCGAAATTAGTTTTTAAATAAACCACACATAGAGGTATGGGTCAAATAATGTCCACCATTATTCAGTGTAAGATTACAAAAAGTAAAAAAATTAATAATTAATTTTGGTGATACTAAATTGAATCAGCAAAGTGTGAACTCTCAAATTGTATTTTGGCGTTTTGTCTACATTTTTATGTAAACAAAACGCCAAAATACAATTCGAGAGTTCACACTTTGCTGATGATTGATAATAAAGCATATTTAGCATACTGTCAGAATATCCTAGAGCACAGGGCTCCCTCCCATTTGAAGGGCAAGAGGAGAGTTTGACCTCAGGTAGGTCTCGAGAACTTCCCTGCTTTTCTCTCAGGCAGTAAATGGGAAAAATTTTCAATCAGTGACAAGTGAATCATCTCTGTAGTTCATTGTTATTCATGAGCAACTGTCAAAATACAGTTTTGCCATCATAAAGTTTAAAGCATTCAGTTAATCATAGCAAATTTATGCTCATTTTAATCAACACCGACATATATGGAAAAGATGTGAGCGTATGATGTTTTCCACTTTCTCCGCTGAATCAATTACAAAGAGGAGGAAATGTAGCAGAATGCGGGATTAATAGTTCTGGGATTAAGATCTGACCCGATCACCCGACCCAAACATCTGCTTTGCGTCAGGTTTAATTGATTCGTTTTGTGTGTTCGTCTTCTGAAATGCTAAAAGCGGATATATAGATATACTGGATTCTGGAAATGGTGTTCCCGCTTAAAACCATACATTGGTGGGGCAGATGTTAAAACAGTTTTAGAAGAGCGTGTGTGACTAAGTCAACCCAAATGCAAGTAATAAGGAAGATCTTATAATCGTGTGACCACATAATGGCCTTTGGGACAAAATCCACCAATTTTATAACGACAAATACAAGTCCAGCTAACCAAGCAAGAACCCTTTGTACAGTTTGAAGTCGCATCATGAGCGTCACTAGGCCAATGCTAATGGGGATGTCAAAATAAGAGTCAAAACAGACAAACATTCATCAGGGGATTCTAGAATTGCGGCTACCTTTTGCATCTACTTATATTCATTCATTCATTTTCTTGTGGGCTTAGTCCCTTTATTAATCCGGGGTCACCACAGCAGAATGAACCGCCTACTTATCCAGCAAATTTTACGCAGTGGGTGCCCTTCCAGCTCACACACACACACACACACTCATACATTACGGACAATTTAGCCCACCCAATTCACCTGTACCGCATGTCTTTGGACTGTGGGAGGAAACCCACACGAACGCAGGGAGAACATGCAAACTCCACACAGAAACGCCAACTGAGCCGAGGTTCGAACCAGCGACCTTCTTGCTGTGAGGCGAGAGCACTACCTACTGCGCCACTGCGTCGCCATCTACTTATATTATAAAGCATAAAGTTGAAGAAGGCTGCACGGGAGCGCAGTGGGTAGCACATTTGCCTCACAGCAAGAAGGTCGCTGGTTTGAGCCTCGACTGGGTCAGTTGGTGTTTCTGTGTGGAGTTTGCATGTTCTCCCTGCGTTGTCGTGGGTTTCCTCCGAGTGCTCCGGTTTCTCCCACAGTCCAAAGACATGCAGTACAGGTGGATTGAATAAGCTAAATTGACTGTAGTGTATGTGTGTGAATGAGTGTGTGGGTGTTTCCTAGTAGTGGGTTGGAGGTGGAAGGACATCTGCTGTGTAAATAATATGCTGGATAAGCTGGCGGTTCATTCCGCAGTGGCGACCCCTGATGAATAAACGAACAAAGCCGAAGGAAAATGAATGAATAAATGATAAGCCAGTATTATTAAACTGCAGACGAAACTATTTTGAACACCCAGGTGGCTTGTATGATAAAGTTGCATTACTGTGTTATTATTATTAATAGTATTGTTTTTTTTATATTATATTAGGCCTAATATCAGTCATTGACTCAATCAATGAACACAGACATATTTTCAGATCTCTCCAGAGATGTTCAATAGGATTTAGTTCTGGGCTCTGGCTGGGCCACGCAAGGACATTTGCAGAGTTGTTGTGAAGCCACTCCGTTGATATTTTGGTGGTGTGCTTTGGGTCATTTTCCTGCTGAAAGATGAACCGTTGCCCCAGTCTTGGGTCAAGAGCACTCTGAAGCAGGTTTTCATTCAGGATGTCTCTGTAGATTGCTGCATTCATCTTTCCCTCTATCCTGACTAGTCTTCCAGTTCCTGCTGCTTAAAAATGTCCCCATAGCATGATGCTGCCACCATGCTTCACTGTAGGAATGGTATTAGCTTGGTGATGTGCCTGGTTTTCTCCAAACTTAACGCCTGGCATTTACTCCAACAAGTTTAGTTTCTCCGTCCAGATAATTTAGTTTCTTATGCTCTGAGAGTCCTTCAGATGCCTTTTGGCAAATTCCAGGTGGTGAGTGGCTTCCGCCTGGCCACTCTTCCATACAGGTCTTATTGGTGGATTGCTGCACAGATGGTTGTCCTTCTTTAAAGTTTTCCTCTCTCCGCAGTAGAACGTTGGAGCTCAGACAGAGTGACCATCAGGTTATTGATCACCTCCCTGACTAAGGCCCTTCTCCCCTGATCACTCAGCTTAGATGGCTGGCCAGCTCTAGGAAGAGTCCTGGTAGTTCCAAACATCTTCCACTTACGGATGATGGAGGCCACTGTGCTCATTGGAACTTTCAGAACAACATACATTTTTTTCTGTAACCTTTCCTAGCCTTGTGTCTCGAGACAATCCTGTCTTGGAGGTCTGCAGACAATTCCTTGGTCTTCATGCTTGGTTTGTGCTTTGACATGCACTGTCAACCCTGGGACCTTATACAGACAGGTGTAAGCCTTTTCAAATCATGTCCAATCAACTGAATTTACCACAGGTGAACTCCAATTAAGCTTCTGAAACATCTCAAGAATGTTCAGTGGAAACAGAATGTACCTGAGCTCAATTTAGAGCTTCACGGCAAAGGCTGTGAATACTGATGTACATGTGATTTTTCAGGTTTTTTATCTTTAATAAATTGTCAACAATTTCAACATATCTTTTTCACATTGCTATTATGGGATATTGTGCGTACAACTTTGAGTAAATAGATGAATTTAATCCATTTTTGAATAAGGCTGTAACATAAAAATGTTGGGAAAAGTGAAGCACTATGAATGCTTTCAGGATCCACTGTATCGCTCGTATCTTTTTGAATGGGGAAAAAGTGTAAAATCAATATGGTGAATAAAGCCCCGCCTTCTAGTACAAGAGCCAATCATCGATCGCTAAATGGTGAATAAAGCCCACCTTCTAGTACCGGAGCCAATCATCGATCGCTATAGACTGACAGTACTCCAGAGGATTAGCTAGATGAGAGTTTCTGCAGATTTTGTGTGATTTGGATGTTTAGAAATGAAACTAAAGAGACAGTTGTTGTTTAATTTTGTTGGTGACTCCTAATATAAAATTCAATGATAAGCTTGGCAAGCAGTTTTCGAGAATTTGATGTTTCCACATTTAGACGAGATGCTCGGGCAGACTACCCGAGAGGGGTTTCAAAGATGGCCGCTGAGTGAAATGACTTGTCTTGAAGGGATTTCGATTCTATATAAATAAGTTTTAAGTGTTGCGTTAAATAATGCTCTAAATAACAATCTGAAAATCCTAGAGTGACCCCTGAGTCACATGATGACAAATGTGATTTGATTAGTGAGTTTAAATGAAAACAATATCTCTAAAACTTTCCAGCTCATCTCCACTGCTTCTGCTGGTCTCTGCTGCGGTTCGCTATGAGGTAGTACGTGGTTTAACCCCAAAAGCCATTATGTCCTCAGTAGATTTTCCTCATGAGTCAAGAGATGCAGATCTTCAGCACTGCTCAAAGCTCAAATCCTCACCACACTATAATTACAGTCTGGCTTGCGTTTCAAGGGACGTGCTCACTTGAAAGCTTTTCTGTTCTTTTTGAAATGATATACTGCCTGTCCTGCGACCCTCAGAAGTAAGAGGGAGATGAAAGGTCCCGGCCAAGAATGGGACTCTGTCAGAGAAGAGCTCTGACCGCAGACGACCAGTGACAGACTGATCCTGAACACTGTGTGCCAATGCTAGTTATAGTTAGATTAGCAGGATTAATAGTGTAGTACATTTACACACAGCTGAAGGTAAAACTATTAGCTGTACTGTGAAATTGCAAATTAGCTTTCAAACTTTTCAAAAGTGATATTAAAACAGAGCATTTAAGCATTATTTGTTTTCTTTTCAGCTTAGTGCCTTTATTAATCAGGAGTTGCCACAGCAGAATGAACCGCCAACTTATCCAGCATATGTTTTTTACAAAGCGGATGCCCGTTCAGCTGCAACCCATCAATGGGAAACACCCTTACACTCTCATTCACTGACATACTTTTAGAAAATTTAGCCAACCCAGGCCCATTCTGAAAACGTACCTCTAAATTAACTTCTGGAGAACACCAAATATGTCCCAGGAGCAGTTTTTTTTGCAGTTTTTATTTTGCGAATGCCACCGTGTATGCTTTTTCAGATCTTAACTTTCTCACGCAAGTGCCATTTGCGCCTGCTGTTCACTCATAAATCCACCAGAGGCTGCTGTTGACTGACTGTTTGACTGACTGACCGATCAACTGACCCACCCTCCTCCTTCACTAAACCCAACCAATCGTATTTTAAAAAGCACAGATTGACCTGCCCACCCACTTCCCTAAACTCAAGTGACAATTTTAAAAAGCAATCCCAGGAAAAAAGAAAAGCCCTCGGCTGATTTTTACCACGTTTTCAAATTTTACCACATTCTCACCCTGTTATTTATTTGTTTATTTTATTTTTTGCCTTCTATTTTTGTTTTACCTGCTTTCTGGAATCGTTCTTCACTGGACTTGGACCTCGTCATCGTGGTACACTCCGCTCTGCAGGAATTCACAGGAATTATATTCTGTTCATATAAGATAAGTGGTCAGGTGGTAAGCAAAAAAAGGACTTCTGGCTGCATATCGCGATCTCCAGAAACGTGTAGGGCTATGTTTTCAGAATGAAGCTATGTTGAATTTAGCTTACCCAATTCACCTATGGCACATGTCTTTACACTTGTAGGGGAAACCGGAGCACCCGGAGGAACCTACGGGAACACGGGAAGAACTGAAACCCAGAAACTCCACACAGAAATTACAAATGACCCAGCCAAGGCTCGAACCAGTGACTTTCTTGCTCTGTGGCTGCGACAGCACTACCCACTGCACCGCCCCATATTAGCATATTAAATAAATGAATTTCGGAGAAAGTCCTAGTTCTTTTAGTTTTGCTCAAAAAAGTAGTTTTTATTTATTTTTATTTTATTTTTGCAAAAAGGTCAATATTGTTAGTCTTATTGGAGATTTTTAAAAAATTGGTACAGAACAAAACACAGCAAAACGTACCTGTTTATTAACAGTTTTTCTATTTTGTAATTCACAAGCGTTTTTCATTTATTTACGGTTGTGAATCGCATTATGAGAGCTTGATTTCTGCTCTGTTGACATTTAACGTTGAAAACTTTGCTCTACAGTTGAGTGGCTACAAAGTGTCTTTTATTGACATTTTAGTAGTTTGAATTAATATAATGTATAAGGGCAAAGCAGTGGAGCAGTAGGTATTGCCTGTTGCCTCACAGCAAGAAGTTAAAAGTTGTTGGAAGAAAGATCAAGATCCCTTAATGCAATTTAAAATATGGAAAACTGCTAATTTATGGATAATTTTTAAAGTGCACTGTTGTTCAGGGAATTGGTATATTGTAGTTTTGTGCAATTTATTTCAGGTTATTATATCAATATATTCCAGCCTCCTGTATTTCTTTGGTGGCATATATATTTTGGGAATCACTTTATTTTGATGGTCCCTTTAATGCATTTTGTTGAATTTAAGTTACTTTTCAACCACATGCCAACTAATTATCATCAAATTATAAGTAGACTGTTGGGTTGGGGTTAGGGTCAATGTAAGTTGACATGTACTTGAAAAGTTTCTAATAGTCAGTTAAATGTCTGTTTAAGGAGCATATCAACAGATGTTTAGCAGACGGTCTACTAATACTCTAATGAGAAGTAACTGTTTAACTTTTAACAGAATTAACAGTTTCCCTGTTTTGTAATTCACAAATGTTTTTTATTTATTTACGGTTGTGAATTGCATTATGGGAGCTTAATCTCTGCTCTGTCAATATTTGATGTTGAATATTTAGCTCTACAGTTTAACAAAGTGACTTTTATTGACATTTTAGTAGTTTGAAATAATATAACGTATAAGAAATAAGCCTGTAAAATAACAAAAAATGGACTGGCAGTTTAGTACAATGTTTTTGTATATTATACAACATCAACACACACAAGATATCAATTTAAACTGCAAATGTTTTTTATAAAAGTCACTTTTTCTAACTTTACAAGGTTAAAAGTTGTTGGAAGAAAGATCACGATCCCATAATGCAATTCAAAAGCCTAAACAAGGGGGAAAAAAAAATCACAAAATATGGAAAATTGCTAATATGACTAATATGACTAAGTAAACTAACTTGCCTATGTAACCTAATTAATCTAGTTAGACCTTTAAACCATACTTTTATCTGAGTACTAGTATTTTAAGAAAAACCTAGAAAAATAATATCTAATGTCACCATGGCAAAGACAAAAGAAATAAGGCATTAAAATTGCATAATATGTGTTTAGAGGGGCTAATAATTTTGCTCTCTACTGTATTTTATGCTGTTTTTTGTGAAATGTATTTTAGATTATATATTTAAGCCTCCTATAATTTGTGGTTATCCCATCAGCAACAGGGTATCATTTCAATTGCTGACAAAGGTCCAGAATTTGTCTTATACATGAGTTCATTTGTCCTATTTTGACTGCTATGCCATAATAAATTGTAAAAATAAATCATCAAAAAAGACTTTAAGACCAAGCGGAATCGCGTGTTGGCTGTCGGTACAGAACTTGGGACATCAAATTTGGCATGCTGTGACTTCCTGTTCTGAAATCACGCCATGCCAAATTTGCCATCCTAAATTCTGACTGAGGAAAGTTGAATGTACTGGTCAGTTTGTTATTTGCCCAATAATAATAATAATAATAATAATTCGTTACATTTATATAGCGCTTTTCTGGGCACTCAAAGCGCTTTACACAATGGGGGGGGAATCTCATCATCCACCACCAGTGTGCAGCATCCACCTGGATGACGCGACGGCAGCCATTTTGCGCCAGACCGCACACCACACACCAGCTGATTGGTGGAGAGGAGACAGAGTGATGATATGCCAATCATGATATGGGGAGGGTTAGGAGGCCATGATGGACAGAGGCCAGTGGGCAGATTTGGCCAGGATGCCGGGGTTAAACCCCTACTCTTTTTCGAAGGACATCCTGGGATTTTTAACGACCACAGAGAGTCAGGACCTCGGTTTTAACGTCTCATCCGAAAGACGGCGCTCACTGAGCAGTATAGAGTCCCCGTCACTATACTGGGGCATTAGGACCCACACAGACCGCAGGTTGGGCGCCCCCTGCTGGCCTCACTAACACCACTTCCGGCAGCAACCTAGCTTTCCCAAGTGGTCTCCCATCCAGGTACTGACCGGGCGCAGCCCTGCTTAGCTTCAGTGGGCGACCATGTAAGAGTTGCAGAGAGCTAGCTGCCGGCTAGCTCTCTGCAATAAAGGATATAAAGGATAATAGTCTACAAATTTTTAATTGAAAACTGTAACAGATTCCTTTTTTTTTATCTAATGATATATGATGTAATACATTTGTATTTGAAAAATAAGTATTGTATTCATATTTCTTATTCTAAAACTTTTTGGTACAAAGTTGGTTATGATGACCATCCGACAAGCTAATCCATCAAAAAATAAATAAATAAAAAATAGATTTTAATAAATTAAAATATCACTAAAATGCAGCATTTAAACCTCAGAATTATAAAATAAATAAGGGGAATGACTACAAAAAGTTTTTTAAGGAAAAAAGAACCAACCCTTCACCAGGCTGGCTACGGGTCAGCACATGACTGTAAGCAGCATTATTAGCATAACATTGACATGAATTTTTGAAAATTTAAATAAATACTAAATAAACTATAACATAAAACATAATAAAACCAAAATATTAATAAATAAATAAATTGATTAATTAAATTAATAAATTATGTATTTATACACGGTTTGTTGCCTAAATCCTATTTATATTATATTATATTATATTATATTATATTATATTATATTATATTATATTATATTATATTATAATTTTCTTTTCAGCTTAGTTGAATCACCCGGCAACTTATCCAGCATATGTTTTACGCAGTGGATGCCCTTCCAGCTGCAACCTATTGTATTATATTATATTAATATGTAAACGTTGGTCATAAAACTAAACAACTACCGCCATAAAAATCTGTTTATTTCCAGGTTTCGCATTCTTTCATGTCACATAATACTTATATAGAATTTAAAAAAGTCATTCCAGGCCATAATTCTTTAATATGCCTCAGACAAACCACAAGCTTAAAATGTGTTGCAGAAAGTTATGGCAAATATTTGAGCACTAAAAAAGCAGCAGAGATATGCAGGTATCTAACGGGCTGGCAGCATTTTATAGGAACGCACTCTGTAAGATTATATCCGAGTGAATCAGCCAATGAGATGCTGAGCTTGCATGGCTGAGAAGCGTCCATTGCAAATGAGTAGAACATTTAGCTCCGCCCCTGTGCTTTGAAGCGTCTCATGTCTCTCATGCCACACATTGAAGACAAGTCCTTGAGGAAGGTGCGAATAACTGCAGCGATGAAGAGATGGGAAGCGGATGCTCGTCTCCATATGACATGACATTTGACCAAATAGAAATGTCTGCATTTAACAAACTGTGAAGCCAGATTTGTTTGCGTTTTCTTTAGTTCTTATGAGTATTGTGGCTGCTTTTGGACCTTTTTAGAGGGACAACTTCAAGTGGAAGCTTACCAAGACTTTAATACTTGTCCTAAAACTTTAAAATGCCATCTTTAGAGGTAAAATTTCAAGTATGAAAGGCATCAAGATAAAGTGTTTGCAACACTTTAGTTTAGGCCACAATTCACGGTATTAACAAACTATTAACTAACACTACTCGCTTAATAAACTACTAATTAGCTGTTTATTAATAGTTAGGGAGGTAGAAGTTGGGTTTAGGATTTTTGAAAGATTACAGATGCAGAATATGATCATTCTCTGGAAGACAGCATAGATGGATCCTCTCCTGCCCTTGATATCCTACAATCCTGTTTGTTCCATTCCTGACAGTTGAGCTCAAAGAACAAACATGGCATCTCAAAGTGCCACTTGGGCGTCATTTAAATTTTTGACCTACATTTTACATCTTTGATGACACTTCTAGTGAGAAGTTACTAGTGTAGTGAGCAAAAATTCCGTTATTTATCAAGTTCTCTTCATGCATGCATGTAAATATATGCAAATCACTTACATGACATAATTTGACAAATGTTACATGAGGGCGGCACGGTGGCACAGTGGGTAGCACATTTGCCTCACAGTAATTTGGTCGCTGGTTCGAGCCTCAGCTGGGTCAGTTGATGCTTCTGTGTGGAGTTTGCATGTTCTTCCCCGTTCGCGTGGGTTTCCTCAGGGTGCTCCAGTTCCCATCATAAAAACATGCAGTACAGGTGAATTGGAAAGGCTAAATTGTCTGTAGTGAATGAGTGTGTATGGATATTTCCCAGTGATGGATTGCAGCTAGAAGGGCATCCGCTGCACAAAACATACGCTGAATAAGTTGGTGGTTCATTCTGTTGTGGCGATCCTTGATGAATAAAGGGACTAAGCGGAAAAAAAATCATTACAATTTTATTATTACAATTAATGTTAAATGTATGTCATATGTAAAAAAAGCAAAAATATCCATTCACATCTACTTTCTTCCACAAGTACTGAAATGACAAATATGTACAAATACATTCACTGGCCACTTTATTAGGTACACCCGTCCAACTCCTCGTTAATGCAATTTTCTCATCAGCCAATCACATGGCGGCAACCCAATACATTTAGGCATGTGAACATGGTCAAGACAATCTGCTGCAGTTCAAACTGAGCATCAGAATGGGGAAGAAAGTTGATTTAAGTGACTTTGAACGTGGCATGGTTGTTGGTGCCAGACGGGTCTGAGTATTTCAGAAACTGCTGATCTACTGGGATGTTCACGCACAACCTTTTACAGAGAATGGTCAGAAAAAGAGAAAATATCCAGTGAGTGGCAGATTCTGCACGAATCATCTCAAACTGGTTTCTTGAACATGACAATGAGTTCACTGAACTCAAATGGCCTCCACAGTCACCAGTTTTCAATCCAATAGAGAACCCTTGGGATGTGGTGGAACGGGAGGTCCGCATCATGGATGTGCTGCCAACAAATCTAACTGCATGATGCTATCATGTCAATATGGAGAAAAAGCTCTGAGGAATATTTCCAGTACCTTGTTGAATCTGTGCCACGAAGAATTAAGGCAGTTCTGAAGGCAAAAGTGGGTCCAACCTGGTACTAGTAAGGTGTACCTAATGAAGTCGCCGGTGAGTGTATGTTCAAATATATTATATTAGACTTATGAGGTGTCTTTGTGCACAAACACATGCCTCTGAAGATTCAGAGATGAATGTTTAAAGGAGATTGGTAACCAAATAGTCGATTGTTTTCATTGACTTATATAGTATACAAAGGGCACCATCAATTACTTGGTTGGTTTGCTTACACTTTGTTCTTGAAGATATCATGTTTTTTGTTCATTAAAAGAAAAAAATTATAAGTGGAGGGTGATTAAAGCATGACAGAAGTCTAATTTTTTCCTGAATTATTACTTTAATGAAGTTGATTTAGCAGAAAACATACAATTGCTAAACGGAGATATTCATACACTGTAAAAAGAGTTTAGTTGACTTTACTTAAAAGAAAAAAGTTTGTAAATATGTTGCTTTAAAGGGCCATGAAACCCCCCACTTTGGGTTCAAGTCTACCTCAGAATTTTTTCTAAAGATGCATCATAATGGGTGTGGAGCTCCGCGATCAGAGGCAGGAGTGGGCGTGGCCAGCAGAGCAGTGGAGAAGGAGGGGAGCGAACAACTGTTGTCAGTCAGATCACAAAATGAAACACAAACCGTGAGGAGACACATGAGTTTATAGTTTACACAGTTAAAATGCAAAGACATAAACAGTGATTTAATGCCCTGCTACATTTGTTATTTGTAATTTTAAACACACATAACCACAATTTATATCATTATAAAGATAATCGTGTTCATATAAACACTAAATGAGGACTTTTCCATCAATCTCAGGGTCTAAATGCAGACTCAGGTTTCTTGCCCTGTTTATTTCAACCATTAGCCCTGCTGGTAATCTGGAGGATTTAGGTGAACAAAGCAGCACGGCGATGTGTCTAAGGCCCCGTTTACACTAGTGCGTTTTAGTTTGAAAACGCATAAGTTTTGCTACGGTTACGCCATCCGTCCACACTACGCCGGAGTTCTCGAGCGCAGAAAACGGAGCTTTTTGAAAACGCTGGAGAGGCCGTTTTCATTCTAAAACGCTGCTGCTCCGTCTCAGTGTGGATGGGGAAAGACGGAGACATCTGAAAACGGAGGCGGGGCTGCAAACGTTCGCCTCTCTGATTGGGGCTTTTCCTCAATATTAAGTAGCCCACACACAGTTCAGTCTCGCATCCTCTTCTTGTAAGTTAAGACTTCGAAAGTTTGATCAAGGCTGCAGTCTCTTCTTCTTAGTTTGATATGGAAAACATACCGAGGACACGGGTAAATCTTCAAAGGGAACAGTGTACTTTATAGCTTCATTCACATCACCCTGGCTACGTTGTTTCACTTTCTCAACAATAAAATGTAAACATGATTTAAGGAACTGCCTATTTTCTTTTTAATATTAGCAACTTAACAGACAGCAGAAATGTTGAGGCGTCGTGCTGCATGAGCGTCATCTTCACTGTGTGGATATTTATAACAAAATGGAGCCTATAACAACTGCCTCCTTTCAATTTCAGTGAAAATACGAAACACACCCTCTCTTCTGCTGAATATCAGTTTTAATAATCGATACTTATAAAAGTATAACATACAATAAGTTTATACATTGTAGGAAATAAAGGCAAGCGATCAGTCAATGTACCTGGATTAATCATTAACTTATCTTTGCGCTTAACCAAAACATGTTACCCGTGAACAAGTAACTTAATAGATTCCAATGACCAAAGTCAGGGAATTGGCCTATGTCGTTAGATAAAGACAACAACATGAATGAAATATCACGTTTAGCAAATATAGTGAGATTAGATCCAACGGGAGATGCTTGATGAGCAGTCCGACAAGCAGAGCTCTCATCTGGGTAGAAATGCTGGAGCGCTTGCCCGAGAGTGTGTGTGTGATCACGTGATGTGCGTTTTCAGCGTTTTGGTGTGGACGGAGAGCTGTTCAGAAACGCTGGGTAAAACGCAAGTGTGGACGCGGATCGTTTTCATTCTACAACGCCGTTTTAAAACTGAAACGCACTAGTGTAAACAGGGCCTAAATGTGAACGAAGTCCTGATAAAAGACAATACCTGCCATTCTCCAATTCTCCTACTGCTCTCCCTTCAAAAATACAAACAGCTTTGCTGCATCGGCCCTTAACAGCATCGCAGGGAAAAACATGCAACAAACACTGTGAATCATGGAAACAAACACATACGACCCTTCATGAACACCTATATACTGCGTGCCATGGGTCTGTGGACGCGGTTTCACCCAGTCATCAATGTAGGGTCTCACAGCTTGGCACTGGCAGGTCTGCCTTGCCTTCGGAAAGCATGCGGAGTCATGAATAATTAAGAAGCAGGCTCTTCTCATTGGATGAGAAAACTCAGCTATGACTAATAATAATGAGAAACCGGCATGTCATCTTTGCACTTGCAGTTTTGCGCTACATCACCGATTTTGATCCCGCCCCAAAAATTATTTTAAACCCGGAAGATAAAATTAGCTTTCAAAAGCTCAAAATTATCGTTTACCCCACAATTAGAGCTGACAGGTGCTAACATTGTCTTCACTGATGCTCAACACACACAAATCTGTTAAAATCTCAAAAAAGTACTTGAGGGTTTCTTAAACCTTTAAAGCTATTAAGTAAATTACTTACTCAATCATTCATTTTCTTTTCAGTTTAGTCCCTTTATTAATCTGCGGTCGCCACAGCGGAATGAACCACCAACTTATCCAGCATATGGTTTACTCATCGTATGCCCTTCCAGCTGCAACCCATTACTGGGAAACACCCATACACTCTTATTCACACACGCTCATACACTTCGGACAATTTAACAATTCACCTATAGCGCAAGTCTTTGGACTGTGGGGGAAATAGGAAACCTTCTTGCTGTGTGTTAAATTGACTTACCGACTGCGCCACCATTACCCACTGCGCCGGTGGTGCAATGGGTCAATTAATTTAACACATTCAATAAGTCAATTTAACAGTTCCAAATTAAAACAGGTTTACTCATGTGTTAAAGCAAAGTCACAGTGAGTTCGTGATTAAGTCATGCACACACCGTAATAAGAAACTACTTTACCAAGGGGTGGTTTAATCGCTTACACTGAGTCATTAGTGCAGATTTCCAGTAGTTTGGCTATAATATGTTTTCTTCCTAATTAAATTATAGTTTTTCCTGAATATGTTTGCAGGACATGGGTTTACAACCTTTGAAAGCTCATTTCCTCAAAGCCTGCAGAGATCATGAGTGATTCTAGGGGAAAATCCAAATACAGACATGAAGCAAAGACAGAGAACTGGGCTCCTGAAATGAAATACCCACATCCTGCAGTATCTAAAAATATTAAAGCATTTATAGCACCTGCTCTGTTAAGTGTTATATTCTGTCACATTAATTCAGCTGGGAATTCATTTTCAGTGTTTCAACCAGAGAAAGCGAGAGAGGTTTATTTACTGTAGATCCTTGTATTTGTCTTTATGAAAGCAGTGAAAGCTCATTAGATGAATTAGTCTGACTCATTTGACGCTGAGTAACAGCAGACCGGCAAAGGAAAATGTGTATCATAGAGTAAGTAATGTGGCAGATGTGCTGTAATGACTTATTAGTACGCTAAACAGACAAAGCCAGGGTGTTTATCATTGAAGAAAAGGTAAAAACAACATGTCTTGCTTTACTTAAAGAGTAATCTATCATCTTGATGGATCTATCAACTTGCTATGCATTTGTATGTACTGTAGCCAACGACTGCTCAGTCTGAAAATGTACCTCTATATATATTTCTAGAGACTGCCAAATCCGTCTGAGGAGCTATGTTTTTTGCAGTTTTCATTTTCGCCACTGTGTATGCTTTTTGAAATTTCATTCATGCCTGCTCCTCTCGTGTAAATCCACCGGAGGTTGCTGTCGACTGACTGACTGAATGACTGACTAACTGATTGACTGACCAACCCTTTTCCTTCCCTAAACCCAACCAATAGTATTTTCAAAAACATCGATTGGCCCACCCACCCACTTCCCTAAACCCGGCTGACAGTTTTAAAAAGCAATCCAGAAAAAGAAAAGCCCTCGCCAGATTTTTTTTTCTTTCTGATTGGTCTTTCTGATTTTTGGAACTGAACTTTGGCAGTTGATTATGATGTTAAACGAGAAAACGCTGAAGAACGCATATCAAAAGGCCACGAAGGCCCTGTTTACACTAATGCAGTTTCGCCTTAAAATGCATAAGTTTTGCTACGGTGCGACGCAGGAGGTAGTGCTGTCGCCTCACAGCAAAAAAGTCGCTGGGTCAAACCTCGACTCAGTTGGTGTTTCTGTGTGGAGTTTGCATGTTTTCCCTGCGTTCCTCCGGGTGCTCCGGTTTCCCCCACAATCCAAAGACATGCAGTACTGGTGATTTTTTTAATTGAAAATTGACAAATCTTTTTACCTTAATGAAGAAAATTTAGATTTAGGTTAAGTAAACTTCTTAAATATAGTTGTACAGACATTTTTACTGATTTTTGCCAAAAAAAAAAAATTATATATATATTATATATATATATTATATATATATATTAATAATAATAATTTCAACTTTTTTCTAGTTGGATTTTTTGCAGTGCAATACAAATAATAATAATAATAGTAATAAAAATAATAATAAATCCGAAATGAGAAAAGAAACATCCTGTGAAAGAGAGGCTACTGCATATATTATTATAAGTGTAGTGTGGTAATGAGCTGGCCAGAGGGACACAGTGACGCTGTCTTTCACTGCTCTGTGGATGCGTGTAAACATGAATGGCATAAAAGTAGACCGCGTCTATCTTTAGGCCATGTTCAGCTACAAGTATAATACTCTCAGATGCCTGGGAACTATCAATTACACAGCTCCAGCACTCAAAGGGCTGCTTCTGTCCCCCTCGGAAAAGGATGTTTGTCCACCTTCTGGACAAGTGCTTCCCGCAGAACCTCTGTGAGCTGACAGCCATTTAATGGAAAGCAAAATGAGTCATTCTCTATAGATACGGAGAGTTATATATGGATTCAAAAAGCCTTTCACAATTACCTCATGGGAGCTAGAATAAACACAGAAAAGCTGTCAAGCTGTTGGTTGAGCATTGTCCAGCTGGAGTTGATATAGATATACGTTCAAATAAAGTCGAATACGTTTGTTTGAAGAGAAATATTTTGTAGCAACACAAATGTTATTACTTTCCCTTTTGATAAATTTACTACATATCTAATGGATAAAAGTAGAATGGGATAAGATTTAGTGTTGCCAGAGTGGGCGATTTAACACCCAGTGAGGCAGATTTGAATGGGATTTTGGGAGGGGAACTATGGCTTGGAGTGGTTGACAAAATTTGTATGGCTGTGGGACTTTGAGAAGTGTACAAATATTCCATTCCATTGCTAAACATACACCCACTCCTGTTTGTGCTACTGAAAAGTAATCGATTATACTGCAAAATCAAATCAAAATTCTAAAGAGGACAACATATATAAAAGGTTACATTATATGTTTTTGGCATTCTTTTATGAAGAAATAATGCCAAGATATCCGTAATCCTGGACTAGGCCATATCCTGAGATGATGCTGTATAGGTCGTGGAGGAGTGTAGAGCATGAGATGGATTCCCAGTGTTGGGCAGTAGCGTTGCTACAAGTAGTGACGCTACTAGCTTAGCTACATTTCTCAGTAGCTTGGCGGTAGCGTCGCTGCTTTCTAAATCAAATAGCTTTTCAGTAGCGAAGCTATTTTATCAGCGCAGAAGTATCCACAAAGCTAGTTACCAATCGCGGATGAATAAGTGACGGCACCGACATGCGATGAAAGTAAATCCATATGATAGCTAGAACGACAGTTTCTTCTTCCTGTTTTACGGTGGTTGACAACAAATGTTTTGGTGCGTTACTGCTCCCTCTGGTCGGTAACATCGCCAACCAAATTAGGCTAACACGAGAAACTTGCTTGATGGAAAGATGACTGAGGGAGAGGAGTTATTTCTGACGCAGGATTTCTCGTGACCAAACCTCGAGAAGTACATGTTAAGATGCAATAACTTAATTTCTGATGCTGTACTCAAAAAATTGTTAGTAATTTATAGTAAGTACTACTATAAATGACTGCATTATGTAGTGTAATTTATTAATAAAGAGTTGTAAAAATATATACAATATCCATAATGCTCATGTCAAAATATTTCTCTTTACTTTAAATGACTATAGAATTTTAAATATGTAACACCTACTTTCATTGGATTTTTATGTTTTAGCTCTTATATACTATAATGTGTTTCTGTTTAGTACAGCATATTATTTATAGTAAATAACTGAACTGAACTATTATGCCTCATGTTTCATTGGCAGTTCTATTGATCTCTAAGATATGATTGACTCGGATGTAAGTTGCTACGATTTAAAAATCAAAATTGCAAAAATAGCTTAGATGTTGTTAAGCTACTTTTGCCAAGTAGCTTTTAGCTTAGCTTGCTACATGGGTAGCTTTTAGTGTAGTTAAGCTACATTTTAAGTAGAGTAGCTAATAGCTTAGCTCACTACATTTTTCAAGTAGCTTGCCCAACACTGCTGATTCCTGAAAGACCACAATCCCCATATTGATCCTGTGGGACAGCCTGAACACTCGTCGGTGACCTACTCACACCTGCAGTTCTCCACGATGGACGTCCAGCGTTCTACAGCCTCCAGCACCAAGACTGCAGCTCCACACTGAGGAAGTTTGGCCAGAGGAAAAATCGTTGTGCCCAACAGAGCCTGGTTTCTTTCGTCAATTGATGAAGTTTGTTCCTTGCCACTGTCGACACTGGCTTGCTTGGATGGGAACTTGTGGAGCTGTGGATCGGTGGATTTGCTCTTCTGTGTTTAAACCTTCGGCAATAAAATATAAACCACACTGAACTGAACTAAACTCAACTTCAACTCTGGAATCTGGACTGCTTTGACACAATCTATCTTGTGCTATATAAATAAACATGAAATGAATTGAATTTTTAAGTTTCAGCCCAACAGCCAGTAAATGTAGGCCTTAGACCTCTTGCTCTCTTACTAAATCTTGTATGTCTCTTTCACTTTCTCCTAGACACATTTATCAGAATATTATAATGATTAAACATGATAGACAATATAATGTAAACACACATTGTAGCATTTATGAATTGTATAAAATTATAAGGTGCTACGCTTTCCCCCACAGTCTAAAGACATGTGCTATAGGTGAATTGGTCAAAAAAAATTGTCCGAAGTGTATGAGTGTGAGATTGTTTGGATGCTGGAAGGGCATTGGCTGCATAAAACATATGCTTGAGTAGTTGGTGGTTCATTCCACCGTGGGGACCCCTGATAAATAAAAGACTAATCCAAAAGAAAATTAATGAATGATATTATAAAATTATTTAGTTTTACTCTTGGAATGTATTTCTGTTTGGTTGGCCCCTCTGTATACTTTGATAATGGCGTGGTCTTGTAATCATAATACATTTATTATTTTACAAATCGTTTCTTTTGCATTTGGGAAGAATTCTCATAAATCAATTTGATATAATCTTTAAACAAATTAAGTTGGCACAGTAAAAGTGGACTGTACAATGGGTTTATTAATGATTTAAATACTTTTAAAGAGAATTTCAATCAGGTTTATATCAAGACTCTGGTTTGGCCATTTCATTATTTCAGTGTTTTTAGATTATTTTTAAATGTTGTTATCAAGATGTTAAAAGAAACAACAACAACAACAAAATAGTTTAGTAAAAATCTTTTTACTTTACACCATGTAGAAACAACAACCACAACAAAATGGTTTAGTTATATTCTTTTTACTTTATACCACTTTATACCAACAACAACAACAACAACAACAAATGGTTTAGTTATAATATTTTTACATTATACTACTTTATACCAACAACAACATCTACAAAATGGTTTAGTTATAGTTTTTTTTTACTTTATACCATGTAGAAACAACAACAACAGCAGCAACAACAACAACATGGTTTAGATATCATCTGTTTACTTTATACCATGTAGAAACAACAACAAAAACAACCACAAAATGGTTTAGTTATAATCTTTTTACTGTATACAATGTACTAGAAACAACAACAACTGCAACAACTGCAGCAGCAGCAACAAAAACAACAAAAACAACAATAACAGAAACAATAAAAAAATGGTTTAGTTATAATGTTATATTTTATACCATGTAATAAAAACAACAACAACAACGCAATGGCTTAGTTATATTTTTACTTTATTCCATGTCATAGAAACAACAGCAACACCAAAATGGTTTAGATATAATCTTTTTACTTTATATCATGTAATAGAAACAACAACAACAACAAAATGTTTTAGTAATAATCTTTTTACTTTATATCATGTAAAAAGTCTTTTAACAGAAAACAATTGACACTCTTCACCTTTAGAACAATAAAAAAAAATATAACGACAGTACTCAGCACTGAGAGGCACCATCATTCAGATTACTGTCATCTAGCAGTCTGCTGAGGGTAATAATACGAGCGTTTACAGTGCACACTACTTATCTCTGTCTCACCCTATCACCAGCACTAGACCCTTTCTCTAGACGCCTCCTGCTCTGGTTCCTCCTCTCTCTCTGCTCCTCATGCTACCCCAGCAAGACTGCTAAAACCATCAGGTCGACTTGTCGGAGGGAGAATGAATCACATTGTAATAACAGACGTCAGCAGGTTTAAGGGGGAGGTCTGAGGTACCTGCCATAAATCACCTGCCCACCGCCCAAGTGTCCAGTTTGGTGTGGACGGCAACTTGTAATCTGCACTTCTTAACTGCTGTATTGAGTGCCGTATGATTTAGTGTGAGAAATTCAGAGACATTTCCTGTTTGTCCTTTGTTTCAGAACAAACTGGTTAAGAATGTTGTTTAGATAGTGAACTGTAGTGACTAACAGCAGAAATTCACAGTAAGTTCAAGAGCTTGTTGTACTTGTTAAAGATTAGATTTCTTTTAATTTATTGTCTATTGTTACGCACCGTCTAGGGATGGCGCACAACATAAGAAGACAAGACAACAAAAATGAATTCAAAGATTTCTTAGGGTTTGAATTCGGGAGCTGACAAGGCCAAAGTAAAAAACAAAAAATCCTTTATGTTACATCTCTAACTTACCTGATCAAAAAAAAAAGAAAAAAAAAAGTACAATTCACTAAACTAAACTCTTTACTATCCCAATATATACGCTATTTACAATCTATTTACAAAAACAGGCAACCATATTTGAAGGAAAATCCAAAATCAATGTCAGCAGGCAGCAAAGGTCAAACAAGCCAGTAGAACAAAGTATCATAAAGCAAACACTAAAACAAACAGTACTCACAATTCTCAATATAATCTCAGAAGTCACACAAAAACAAACAGTACTCACAAATCTCAATGTAGTCTTAGGCTGCGTCCGAAACCTCCTACTACTCAGTAGGTACTGCATTTAAATTTAAACTTACCACTCGGCCGTTAGAAAAGTACGTTCTATACAGTATGAATGTGAAAAGTATGAATGAAATTCGGACGTACTACATCCGCCATTTTGTCATGGTCACGTGACCTACCTGTGTCAGTTGCGTCGCCTCACTTCCATTCATGAATTCTCTCACGGGGCATGATGGGATAGCACAGCGTGCATGGGATGCGCACTTCAGAATCTCGCCGGAAGTAGTAAGTCATCCGGGTACTTCTCGCCTACTGATTTTCGAATTCTATGAATTTGGACATACTACTCGGCTCGCATACTGATTTTAGCGTACTATATAGTATGGAAGTATGCAGTTTCGGACGCAGACATAGTCTTAACACATCAAAAAAAACTCTGCACTATACCACATACAAATGTTTCAACAAACGCAAGGAAGTGACCAAAAACAAGATGGCTGCGAAGGAAGTGGTGTCATGTGTCATGGCTTTTTAAAACACTGTAGGCCAATCAGGAACAAGCAAGCTGGAAGTGGCCAATTAGCTGTGTTCTAAGCAAAACAGAAAAAAAAACAGATGAGATAAGACAAACATAGGATTGTAACACTATATAAAGTCTATGAAAACCTTTTTAATGCTTGAATATTTAGCAGTGTGTGAGAGATTTTAGAAGTTTTAAATATAGTGTGAGTGTTTAATTCTTCTTGTCCTTTAACAGAAACATTACCTTTTATTTTATTTAATTTGTTTACTAAAACAAAGAAAGACATGCCAGGTTGACGATGACAGACCTTTCGCTTTTACATGAACTATCATTTAGGTATTTTTGGAAGATGATAGTCACTTATGCACGATTTATTTACAGTATATTCAAACGAGTGGACAGTCGTCAGCAGTGGCTGGAGTCTCAGGGCTGTTGGTTCTTTTGAAGTCTGACCTGCTTCCACCAAAGCCACAGGTGTCCGTGAAAGCCAAGGACAGAGAAAGGTTAGAAACTGACCGCAGTCCCTCATAAAGCACTTTAATTCAAATGCTCTTTTTCTCTTATAAACAGTTCACATCTGCACTGAATTTGAAAGGCGGACTGCGGGGCTCTTTGAGAAGCAGATGTGTTCGTGCATAAACATTGAAACATTAGAGCTGGTCTAGGGTGGGCCTGGCAAGGGGATCAGGCTAGTTATGTCTGCTTTTTCTGAACACGTTTATTTTTTTCAACAAAATATTGGCTATATTTATTCTACCAACAGAAGCCAAAGTAATACACACAGATTGAAAGATGATCCAAAATGTTGTATATTAAAAGCAAGGCCGGAGTGGGACTCCTTTTCAGCCCTGGAGTTTTAAGTCTTAGACGGGCCCACCTCCGTTCACGACTGACTGTATTAAAATAAGGTATTTTCCAATTCAGTTACCAATGACACTATTTTCGAAGTTTTAGAACTTCAAATGTTCAACAACCATAACAGTATTATAGTTCTTAACAATAAAACTAAAATTTAATAATTACTCAGGTGAGGTTCGATCAAGGGTCGGCGGTGTCTTAAAGCAACGTGCTGATCACTAGACCACAACGGTGCTGTTATGCTATTGGAATGAACAATAAATATTGCACTGTTATCTGCAAGACTCTTTTGAGATTTTTAGATTTCTGATCAAGTTATGTCAGATTTATTAATGAAGTGAATCATCTGATTTTCATTAAGCAGATGTAATATTCAATGATATTAATTATTCGAACTCTTATTTTCACTAAGGTGCCGCTGTTTGTGGTGGAGTTACGTCATCATTAACCTGCAGGCTGCTTTTTGCTCACAGGGCTGCGAGAAGATAAATAACTAGAGCAGAGCTGCGGCAAAATATTGAATAAAGAGTGAAACTATAGTCAAATGAATAAATGAATGAAAAAAAAATGTGAATGCTGAGAGTGCAAGTTGCTAGGGACACCGGCCATCGTGGCCAAAAAATGGACCGGCCTACCGGGAACTCTCCTGGGATTGATTTCGCTATCTCCAGAAATGTTTATAGAGGTAAGTATCTAAATGAGCCTGGGTTGTATTACTTTGTTGATCTGCCAGTCGTGGGGATTTCTGAGAATTTCTGGTTGTGTTTTCCACACAACGACCATTTGCTACTGTACAATTTTGTATCTTGGAAGGTTAAAATTAAAATAATATTGGTTAAAGACCACAACTCATCTAACCCACCAGAGCCGTATGACCTGGCAGAGCCTCTTGAACTACTGGAGGTTGTCCTTTCTAAGGGCCTCCTCAGTTCCACTCTCCAGGGCCTCCTCAGCTCCACACTTCGGCGCCTCCTCAGCTCCACACGTTGCCTGTTTTATGGATTATGCCTTTTGCTTCTGTTTGACCCCTGCCTGTATGATCCTTGTGATAAAGCTACATTTGTATTTATCTTATTGCACGCACCTTGTTACAACTTAAAATAATCTTCCCAAAGGAAAAGTCTGTCAACATTTTTTTTAACAAAACAGAAACATTTCTCAGTTTATTTATTTTAGTTCAAAATTATTGGAATTATTGGAATTGTCATTTTATTTTCTACACCTTTCCTTGATTTTGACTCAGTTTCAACACCACCATCTAATGGAATATATATATATATATATATATATATATATATATATATATATATATATATATATATATATATATATATATATATATATATATATATATATATCCGTGATGTGAATCTCCTGTTCCATTCATTCATTCATTCATGCATTTTCTTTTCACCTTAATCCCTTTATGAAGCCTTATTCACACTACAAGCAACTCGCAGCAGCAAAGCAACAAGCGATCGTTCATTTTAAATGAGAATCAGCAACTTCCGGTGACCTCTGTCTATGCGAACAATAAAGACTGTTGGTGACCAGGTGGGCATGGCAAGCAATGCGACAAAGCTGAGAATCCTTCAACTTTATGCAAATGAAGAGCAACTTTCTTGAGTGACAGCCAAAAAGGGGCACTAGTAGAGCTCATGTGATCCACGGGGAGAACATGCAAACTCCACACAGAAATGCCAACTGACTCAGCTGGGGCTTGAACCAGTGACCTTCCTGCTTTGAGGCGATTGTGCTACCCACTGCGCCATGGTGCTGCCCTCTCCTGTTCCACACCATTACACCACCACCACCAGCCTGAACCGTTGACACAAGGCAGAACAGATCTTTGCTTTCATGTTGTTGATGCCAAATTCTGACCCTACCATCTGAATGCTACAGCAGAAATCGAGACTTTCTAATCTTCTATTGTCAAGTTTTGGTGAGTCTGTGCATATTGTAGCCTCAGATTCCTGTTTTTGGATGACAGGAGTGTGGTCTTCTGCTGCTGTAGCCCATCCGCCTCAAGTTTCGACAGAGATGAGTTGCTTACAGAGATGAATTGGGTAAAAGGTGAATTGGGTAAGCCAAAGTTGTCCGTAGTGTATGTGTGTGAATGAGCGTGTATAGGTTTCCCAGTGATTGGTTGCGGCTGGAAGAACATCCACTGCATAAAACATATGCTGGATAAGTTGGCGGTTCATTCCGCTGTGGCAAAAAGAAAATGAATTATATATATATATATATATATATATATATATATATATATATATATATATATATATATATATATATATATATATATTTCCCCCCACTTAGGACACACTTTTTCAAACCTCACATACTAGAATAAATAGTATGCACGGTGGGAAAGGGTTATTTTTTTGACAAAATATTCTATAATCATTTCCCTCTAAATCCACTCCAGGTGTTTCTTTCTGAAATCACAGTAGCTGCTATTTCGAGGTCAGTGGTCTCGTCACACATGGAAACTTCACATTTGGGAGTACAAATTACTAACACACTTCAGAGTGTTCACATAATGGTTACTTTTGATTTCTCCATGATACCTGCTGAAAACATGCCACTGATGGACCAGTGAGCTGCTTTGTGTAGTCTAGAGAGGAACCTGAGGAAGAAACCTGTCATCATCAAGTCCTTGGGACACACTGAAAAGGAATTTGCAAACACGTTATATCTTTAGAAAAAAAAGGACATAGTTTCCCATGCATGTAAATATATATATTGTCATCATAAACATGGTGAACGAGTCAATTTTAGAGACGAGTGTAATTGAGTAAAGCTTGCCTGTTGACTATCAAAACACATCCACGCTGTTTTCCAAACACTCTGGCGCAAGCTTTTAAAGAAGGCTGCACTATTATTAACAGTTCGAACATGTTCCCAGTCCATGATGCTGCCGCCCCTGTCAAACCCTGTCATAACATTGCTCCTTTTTGCTTCAGTGTGACTGACATATTTTGAGAAACAAGGGAACAACACAGACCACACATGTGGCTCCTGCTTTCATTGCTCTCAAAGTAGCTGCTTGAAAGAGACAAAAGTGGTTAAAGTGAAAGACAGAACACCTACTCAAAAGGAGTGGTCTGACATTTAAAGGCCTAAAAAAATCTAAATACATTTTTATATGTACATGCGCCTCCTCTAACCACGCTTATCCTAACATTTAATCAAAACTATTTATCAAACAACTTTATCACTATGTAAATAAATCTCTTAGAATTTTAGACATATATATTTTTATATATGTGAAAATGTACCATACCAACACAATATTTTTTTAAATTAATCTATAAATCACCATGTACTTGCTGTAATTTTGGAATCATACATGCTATATATATATATATATATATATATATATATATATATATATATATATATATATATAATCAATGTAGATTGTGGTTATTTCAGTTCTTAATGCTGACTAAAACAAATTAACAAAATGAATTAAACTACTGAGATATATAATACAGAATAAATTTTGCTACTTACCTGATAAAAAGTCTTGTCGTCGATCCTAGTTGTAAGAGCAGCAAATAACAACTTGACCTCTAGTTGATCATTTGGAAAAGTGGCAGAAGGTAGATTTCTCCGATGAATCATCTGTTGAACTGCAAGATTCTCATATAAATCAGTCAAGTTTGGTGATGGAAAAATCATGGTTTGGGGTTACATTCAGTATGAGGTGTGCGAGAGATCTGCAGAGTGCATGGCAACATCTACTGAGGTATCAAGGCATTTGTGCTGCCCATTACATTAAAAACAACAGGAGAGGGCAAACTCTTTAGCAAGATAGCGCTCTTTCTCATACTTCAGCCTCCACATCAAAGTTTCTAAAATCAAAGATGATCAAGGTGCTCCAGGATTGGCCAGTCCAGTCACCAGATATGAACATTATTGGGCATGTCTGTGGTAAGATGAGGGAGGAGGCATTGAAGATGAATCCAAATAATCTTGATGCACTTTGGGAGTCCTGCAGGAACGCTTTCTTTGCCATTGCAGAAGACTTCATTAATAAGTTATTTGAGTCATTGCAGAGATGTATGGATGCAGTCGTCCAAGCTCATGGAAGTCATACACACTATTCATTCTATTTCCACTGCAGCAGTATTTTATATTCTATACTGGACATTATTAAGTGACATTGTTAAGTGACAAGACTTTTGTCTAAGCAAAGTCAGACCTTATTGTCCTAATTACATAATTAAAACTCAAGGCATGGTCATATTTTATTTTGGCAAGACAAGCGTAATCTAGAGGCTTTCGCCTTTCATATAAGCCACTTCTGATATGATGATCAACTAGAAGTCCAGTTATTATTTGCGTTTTATAAAACTTGGATAGGCAACAAGACTTTTGCCAGGTAGTGTATATACACACAATATGACCACACACATTTAAATAAATAGTTTTGCAACGAAACTCTTCATTTACAAATAACTTTGGTCACACTTAACAATAAGGTTCATTAGTTAATGTTATTTAATGCATTTACTAACATGAACAAACAATGAACAACACATTTACTACTGTATTTGTTCATGTTAGTTAATGTTAGTTAATAAAAATACAGTTGTTTATTGTTAGTTCATGTTAACTCAGGATGCATTAACTAATAGTAACAAGCATGGACTTGGATGTTAATAATGCATTAGTAAATGTTCAATTATGATTAATAAATGCTGTACATGTGTTGTTCATGATTAGTTCATGTTAGTAAATGCATTAACTAATGAACCTTATTGTAAAGTGTTACCTAACTTTTTTAGTGTTTGCAATATGTAAGTTTATAAAGTTTGCAGAGTTTTATAAAGTGTACTGACTCTCACAAATGTATCTCCAGTCATTTTGTGTGATTAATAAATTTTAAATAAACTGCAAACAAAAAAGTATATAACTCTTCCCTTTTAGTCACATACCTGTCTGATGGCTCATTATGCAGCTCATTATGCAGGTCTTTGTCTTCTCAGGTGTGACTCACTGCATAGTTATTATAGTTCACACCTTCTCTCATACACCAATTTCACTCAGAAAGTGACTTAGAAATTTTAATTCATTATATTGTTTTCTTTGAGCAAGTGAACAAGATGAGTCTCACATCATTTTGAAGCAAAAACAGTAGACTACAAGATCCAGTTCTCAAAAGTCTTGTGCACAAATGTTCTCTGTGTGTTTCACGGCCTTGTTTCAATGACTTCAAATTTTTTGTTTTTTACTTACAACGCAAAAACGTTTCTTTCTCAAAAACACAAACACATCCAAACATGCTGCTTGGGTATTATTGTAGCCCAACTTGTGCTGTTTACAGTGTTGTCACACTTTAGCCATTTGTATGCACTGACACAAATGTCAGTGCAGGTCCAAACTTCTCCAGAGCCCCAAAACTCCCTCAGACCCCAGAGGGTTAATATTATTTAAGTAGTATTTCAACCTACATTAGTTTACATTAAAACAAAGCCCCATTTCAAAACAACATTTTTGCGAATTGAACTCCTTGCCAGTTTGAATGGGATTTTTGTGTGTATTTTTGATAAACATGATCCGTCTGTGGAAAAAATAACAAAAAACATCACATCTTTGTCACATCATCACATCACATCGAAATCAAAAAGTAAAAAAAAAACACAAGTTGGTAACAGAACTTACAGAAATTATATGAAAAGTAAATGCTTTTAGATATAGCAGCACTTCCTGTGTGGATTACTATGGCAATAACTGTCATTAAACTGACATTTTTAAATACTAATGACATAACAAATGATCTCCATAAAAACCTTCACCCACTGGGCAAAAAAGGAGCAGCGTGTCTGCTTCTGCGAGTAAACGTATTCTCTATTCACTAAAGCTCGTACTTATCTGTCATCCATATTAGCTGCGCTGACATCCAGAGCCTGCCAGCTGTTTTCACTTTTCCTCAAAAGCCAACTATTTAATGCCTAAGCATACTGTTTTCTCCTGTGATCTCCTAAATGGAGAGCAATGGACGGAATCCAAGTCCTCCTGTAGGCGTTTTGAGCTGTTGGAAACAGGGTACCATACAGGACGTCCCACACAGCTGAGCACAATCACAGCAACACACTCCCAGCTATCAGCATTTATCTTAGATGAGGTGACATGGAGACTTTTCAAACAAAGCCAGCTCGTGACTTCAAGCTGTGGGCAAAGCACACAATTATCCTAACATACTGGCAATGCTCATTAAGGGCGTTTTCAACAAATAATGAAGTGCTTTGGGTTGACCCTCAGGGAAAATTGTTATCTGTAAACAATCCCATTTACTGAATGACAGGTGCTCGATTGGTCCCTGAAGTGCGTAGTTTATAATCTGCCATCTGCTAATCTGCCATCTTTGCTTGCAGTCACACAATATTTTGAGCCAATCACTTGAGTTATAAATGCCACATGAATCACATGACAATAAGCATGATTTGTCTGTGGTCAGTGTGAGAGAGTTTATGGCCAGAGGATCACTTGCTTATTATTTCAATCCACTTTTATTTAAAGAGCCCCTATTATGGGTTTTTGAAAATGACCTTCCATGTAGTGTGTAACACACCTCTAAGTAAAGTGAAATATAGATAGGCTTAAACCTGATAGTGGATAGTGTTTAAAACTATTAATTCATCTATAAAAGAGTTGACTTAAAGTTGTTTAAATGTATCGTTAGGGTAACGAATCTTTAGCCGTGTCGACATGATGTTGATACGAACTCAAGCCCCGGGAAAATTGAACCTGCTGCCCACAAACACTGTAGTAAGAAAAAGAGGAAGACAAACACTGTAAAAGATCCCGGTTGAATCACGTCGCGAAGACGCTGAAATGCAGAGCCGGCCCAAAGCATAAGCAAGCTAAGCGGCTGCTTAGGGCCCCATGGCCACCAGGGGGCCCCCAAGAGTGCATGAAATTACGAACTTTCGTTTTTGTCTTAGTTTGTTGGAGAGTTTGGTTATAGATTATGGGTGGGGCAAATACATCAATATGCTCTGGTGCCAAGAATCGATATTTATCTAAATGTACAAAAGATCTGAATTAATTAATCTAATCTGACTGCAGCCATTTAACGCTGTGGCTGCAGTACATCGAGCTGCCACCAGGTGGCTCTTCCCGTAATGGTGGATCAACAATACTTTAGAGACGCACCAGCCTTTTTAACCACTGACAGATGAGCGATTGCAATTGTGAAACTTCATACAGGAATATGGGCTCACACTATTTAATTCCGCCAAAATATATAAAGATATCAATAGGACAAGAACACATAATTTGAAGGGTTTTTCATTTATTTAACCCTTGCAGATCTTTGCAAAGTCTTGTAGATGGTATTTTTGCTGAAAATATTAGATAAATTAAAAAGAAAAACTTAAAAATAATGCTCTTTTTAAATTGATGAGTAAATAACTAATGTTCTCCGCTGCTGGAGGCATTATAAGTGCTCAGAGGAGTCTGCTCACCTTTCTGAGCATTCCAATCAGTTACTGTTCTTGAAGAAAATAGATTAATCTAGTGGCAATGCAAATTTTTGCATGATTAAAAATTAACCAGGGCTATGCATAAAATACATCAAATAGGTTGGCCAAGTTGTATTAAATGTCTTTAGTTTACAGAAAACCTGAAAGCAATAAATTGCTATTTTAACTGTTTTCTAACATGTACAGTTGAAGTCAGAATTGTTAGAATTATTAGCCCCCCTGTTTATTTTTTGTCTAATTTCTGTTTAACAGAGAGCACAGTTGCAATACTATAAACATGTGCTTTTAATGAAAGAAATGCATCTTATAACTTTTTGATGCATTTTTTACTCTTCATTTGCAAAAATTTTTATATATCATGGTTGGTTTTCTTGTGATCAGATTTCCCAGCCATGTACTGTGAATCATTGACAGTTGGTAAATACTGAAAAAATTCTTTCCTTTTTATTGTTTTTGTCTTGTTTCTAGTCCAAATACGTAAAAAAATCTTAAAGAATAAACATTTTATATAAAGATTTTCTGTGGAAAATGCTTCTTGATTTAATTTGATTTTGATTTAAAGTGATTTTTTTTTAGATATTTGAACTAGAAAATACAAAAAGTATATGTAAGCAAAAAAAGGTATTTTATAATGTAAGCAACACAGCTACAGCAAATAAAATTGATAACGCGTGTTTTAAATTTAAAGTGTGCAAATAATCAAGGATTAACGATAATTTATCATATTGTCTGCACCAAGGGGGCCCCAAATAAAATTCTGCTTAGGGCCACCTAAAGGCTTGGGCCGGCCCTGACGCTGAAATGTGAGGGAAAGTTATGCCGAGTTCCGACTGCATGGTTTTCAAAGTAGTTGTGTCACAGATGTTTTCACAATGCATGACTATCTGGGGTCCGTTCTTCGTAGGTGGATTACTCAGTTAGCTGGATTTGGATAATAGACGATTTGACACGATCCAGGATCGTTTCGTTCTTCAAAGCTGATCCAAGAGTTGTTGTCATAGCAACAGTTCTGCTAGCTCAAACCTGGTCGGAAGCAGGTTCAATTCATATAAACAGGATTAGATCTGGTCAGTTCAAGCAAAAATAATACAGAAAGTATGTACCGAATTCTGATATTTTCTTACAGTAGTAGTTATATACACTTGGGAAAATAGTAAATATTTTTAACTATATATATAAAGTTATAGTTATTAATAAAATAAATAAAGTTATATATATATATATAAAATAATAAAACTTATGCAATCTGCACCATTGAAATGAAAGCACAAAGACTGCCACCTGGTGGTGCAAAGACAAAACCTATTCATATTAACTTTTTAGATCGCTTTAGTACAATTTGTGTATTATAATAATAGAAATGCACAATATGGACTTTTTTTTTAAAGCAATAATACATTTATGCAGTCATAAACATGTTTTTGACAGCTAATATGACAGTGATTAGATGCTTCATAAAAGTTGCAGACGCCTTTACCAATATCAAAATGTTTTTGTAAACATCCAGTTATTCTTTACACCGATAAAAAAACGGCTACTATAATACTCTTATTATAAGGAAAATCCGTAAAACTAAAACTGCTCTTGACACAAAGGGCCATGCATGCAGCCCACAACAAGGTGTAAATTTATTGCGTAACATATTTAACAAACCGTTTACTACAAATTTTATGTAATTTAGCTCACATGGATAATTGAAAATTAATCAGATGATGTCATTAAGCTTCTGTGTCGTCAGCCAATCATTGCATTGCTAATCATGATTTCAAGGATTGATAGCTCAGTCCTTCACAACAAACAGCGATCTCAGATCAGTTCATCCTGACATTCTAATCTGATTCACGAACTTGTTTGAAGGACCAAATTAGCCAGAAATCCGTTATCAAGATGAACAGATCCAGGATCTGCCAAATCATCTTAGATCATTTAAGCGAGCTACGAAGAACAAACCCCTGGGCTAGCGTTTTGTCGCTGCTTTGTTTACACTGCAAGATGGATCGGCGACAGGGGCTTTCACATTGCATGACTGTACAATAGAAAGAATCGCTGACAACTTCGTCCAAACTACGTCTAACAACCAAAAACACGTAGTATATCTTTTGTTATTAACTACATAACAAGAAAGAAGCCTTTAATTGGGTAGACTTGGTCCAGTCATGTACTGTAATTCACGGTGGCATGTGGGCCAAGCAAATGCTGATGGTGTGGGCCAGATCTGGGCCAGAGAAATTTTGCTATGGGGGTTTCTTCCTATTCTGATTCTCGGTTTGAACTGCAGCAGATCCTGCTGCAGCAAACCCTGCGTTGAGTTGCTGCCATGCGATTGAATGATTAGAAATTTGTGTTAACAAGCAGTTGGACATATTTAGTATATATATATAGCGACACCCCAGGGACAGATGAGTCTTCGCTGAGGCCAGCTTCCAGCCTCCACCGTGGTGACTGAAGCTCTGCACAAGACTTTTGGCCAGCGGAGAAATTAAAATGGTCGTGCCCGACTCAGTCTGGTTCTCTCAAGGTTTTTTTTTCTTCACTCTCCTATCAGGTGAAGTTTTTTTTCCCTCTCCGCTGTCGCCACTGGCTCGCATGGTTCAGGATTGGTAGAGCTACGCATCGATGAATTTGCTCTTCAGTGTTTGAACTTAGTAATGATTTTAAATCACACTGAACTGAGCTAAACTGAACTGAACTTAAACACTAAAAACTGAACTACACTGTTCCAGTTACTATAATCATTTATGTGAAGCTGCTTTGACACAATCTACATTGTAAAAGCGCTATACAAATAAAGCTGAATTGAATTGAATATATATATATATATATATATATATATATATATATATATATATATATATATATATATATATATGAATATATATATATATATATATATATATATATATATATATATATATATATATATATATATATATATATGTGTGTGTATACATAAAAGAATAATTTAAATATTAGCATTTAAAAATTCATAGTTTTACAGTATTTCGACAAATAAATCCTGCTTTTTTTGTCTTAAAGCATAAAACAAAAGTTTACCAAACCTAAATATTTTCTACAACGTGCTAAATATAAAACCAGAGCATTCAGTCAAAGCATGGAGACAGTTACAGATTTAAACTAAACTCCTCTGTTTTCTAAGGAAAGGTTAAAGAGTGTCAGAGGCCGCTGACATCACTTGACTCTCTCAGTTTTTTGCCACTGAAGCACTATGATTGATCTGTCCTCCTGTGGAGCAGCGGAAGACAATAATCCCCCTAGAATTGAATGTCTACTCTTCCTCAACAACGGATGGAATCAATATTTGAGCATAATCCCATCAGGCATTTATCACTATCATATGAAACCACCTGAACTCTTAAAAGCGGAACATCTGCGTCTAAATTTAGCTGAAGACCGGTGAACGTAAATGCAGTATAGCTTGTGTCCTAATGCATTCACTCATCACACAAAATCACTTATAGGGGTTTGGGTCTCCAGGCGCATGTGTCCTTTTACATGGTTTCTGATTAAGCTCTAAATCATGGCACAATCATAAATTGTTCTTTGCATATTCCAGCAGTGTTTCTGCATGAGTTGAGAGGACAGACGGAGAGTGTATGGATGGAGCAGAGCAGATGAAACACCGCTGCATCCTCTCATGTTGTTTCTCAAGTCCTCGTCTGAAAAAAGCATCAGCAGTCTCTCTGCGAATCAGACCAATTTCAGTCCACTGGGACTGACACAGGGTGCCTTTTCTCACATATCCTATTGCGGGGCGGAGCAGCATTCTTGTGATGTTTTCAAAAACAAAGTAGAAAAGCAGACTGGCCGGGATTTCTGTGGAAAAGGAACTCTGGTCATCAACATTGTCTGTTTATGAGGGTTTGCATCAGCGAATAGGAACTGAATTTCTAAGCAGAACGAAGCAAAATCAGAGTGGGCAGGATTCCTCTGAAAAGGAACTCGGGTTATCAACAGCGTCTGTTTATTATGGTTTGCATCACCGAGTAGGAACTGAAGTTATAAGCAATTTAATACAAAATATGTGAGGAATGAACTCCACAGAAAGCTAGGAAAGCTGTTTTTGCAAGCACCCTCTTATTACTTGCATTATTTGATCAGTTTTTAATTTTCATTATTTGCAGCAATTGGGACTTTTGTGACCCATTTTGAGTATCAAATCAATTTGCTGAGTAACAATTCCAGTACCAATCCCATTAATAATCAAGTTTCAATTTATATGCATATATATATATATATATATAAATGTAAGCAATCATGTATATATATATATATATATATATATATATATATATATATATATATATATATATATATATATATATATATATAATTGCTTACATTTATATACTGCTTTTCTGGACACTCAAAGCACTTAACACATTTTTGGGAAAATCTCCTCATTCACCACCTGTGTGCAGCATCCACCGCTATATTGTGCCAGACCGCAGCACAAACCAGATAATTGGTGGAGACATAATGATAAAGCCAATTATGATATGGGGATGGTTAGGAGGCCATGATGGACAGAGGCCA
Source organism: Danio rerio (assembly GCF_049306965.1). NCBI lineage: Eukaryota > Metazoa > Chordata > Actinopteri > Cypriniformes > Danionidae > Danio > Danio rerio. The sequence goes on from NC_133188.1 coordinate 8,178,849, forward strand.
GTGGTCAAATTTAAAAAATTCATTAAACCCCTACTTTTTTGAATTACATCCTGGAATGGAATTTTTAACGACCCTAGAGAGTCAAAATCTTGGTTTAATGCCTCATCTGAAAGACAGCACTCAAATATACTGGAGTGTTAGGACCAAGCGGCAACCTCCCGCTCTCTCTCAGGAAGCCAATACGGAAGTAACTAAAACTGCAATTCATCCGAAATTCCGCTAGTCCTGGCCGCTCCTGGCTCCAAAACAGAGCAAATTTCAATTGAGCCCACAGAATGGCCAACTTTACAGCAGAAAAAAAGGTGTTTACAGCCTGGTACAAAAAAAGATTTTGGTTAATACAGCTAATATTACCCTTCATGACAACTGTGAGGGGGGTGAATTTTTTTATAACTCATCCGTTTCCTTTATATTAAGTTATATTAAGTTTGCATAATTAAGGGCGTGGCCACTTGAGTGACAGTTAGGTCTCGTTGGTCGCCGTCACGTCACCTCAGCTGAATCCTGCAGATTATCCACTGAACTCGGCATATTTATCGTATTTCTGTGTTGTTTTATGTGGCTTTCCACAGTCGACTATCTTTTGGACTTGTTTCCTACATTTATTTGATGGAATGTCATGCTGAGTGCACTTAATTGTGCTCACAAACCATTCACGTGGCCTCCGTTTCCCATGTGAGTAAAGTTATATACTTATATACCATCTCTATACATGTATTTGTTTTATTTAAAATCATTTATCGTTTATATTTATATTTAGAGCTGTAATGCACTCCAGAATCTGTCAGATTGATTAGCTGCCTGTAGGCTCTAGATCAGTCATCTGAAGCGTTGTCATACAGTGTTATGCTGGATTTCATCAATAGTCTTGCATTTACTAACACAGACTATATCTGAAGTGTTTGGAAGTAATTTGCGTTTTCCTCCTGTTGAAAAACGCCATAAGAACAATGTTTAGTGGCTCAATGTATTACAGCAGTGTTTTAAAAGACTAAACTTTATTGTTATAGTATACAACCAAGCATAAGTGGTCAGAATCCAAACGAGTCACAGGTGACAAAGTATTAAGCGTTCTCCCAAAGTAAAGTGTGTCTGAACCAGGTCCAAGCAAAATGCAGCATGCATCTGTAGCTCCGCTCACTCTCTGCCTATTTGCCCTTGTTTGGTATGTGTGTGATGACGCGCGAACAAAATGGCGACGGTTGGCCGCGCCTACTTGTGGCTTCTTTTGCGCTCTTTAGAAACCTATGGGTGACGTCACGGATACTACGTCCATATATTTTACAGTCTATGGTTAGGACCCACACAGACAGCAGGTTGAGTGCCCCCTGCTGGTACCACTAACACCACTTCCGACAGCAACCAAGCTATCCCAAGTGGTGTCCCATTCAGTTTCTGACTGTGCGCAGCCCTGCATATATATATATATATATATATATATGCTGTGTTAAACATATGCCAGAATAGTTAGCGGTTCATTCTTCTGTGGTGACCCCAGATAAATAAGGGACTAAGCTGAAGAAAAAGGAATAACTTGTATGCCATGAATGCAATTTGCATATATTACAGGAACTTGATATATCAGATTTCTATGTGAGAAAGTCAAAAAAGCTAATGGAAAAAGGAACAGAGAATAGAAGAGCTGGAAAGAAAAGGAAAGAGAGAAAACTGAGGACTACTGGATGTCAAACCTCAACAAACTCCTGCCAGACCTTCCTTCCTGAGGCCAGGACAGAGATCTACCAGAGCTTCCACGTGTCTCTAAACATCTCGTTTTGGTCTTAACCAGTGCCAAAACCATCTTTAAATCCTCAGAATACAGCTCCAGTACCTGAGGAAATGTCATCCCTAGCATGTTCTCCTTCCAAACCATTGGCAGCTCTACATTAGATCTCAGCCATGAGTCGGGTCGAAGACAAAAGATAATTCTATAAAACATTTTTGTCCCTACGTTCACGTGGGTTTCCTCCGGGTGCTCCGGTTTCCACCACAGTCCAAACACATGCGGTACAGGTGAATTGAGTAGGCTAAATTGTCCGTAGTGAATGAGTGTGAATGGATGTTTCCCAGAGATGCGTGGCGGCCGGAAGGGCATCCGCTGCGTGAAACATGTGCTGGATAAGTTGGCGGTTCATTCCACGGTGGCGATACCAGATTAATAAATAAACTAAGCTAAAAAGAAAATGAATTAATGTATTTTTTGAATTCTATAGAACTATCATAATTAATATTCATGTAAAAGTCTTGGAATATTACTCCATTTGTGTCTTTACATTGTTTTTCAGTTACATTTAGGATTGATTTCTGTTGTTTATTTAGAATAATAATTGTATAATAATAATAATAATAAACAAATCGTAATATGTATTGAAAATTAATAAATATGTTTACATTTATTTATAATCATTATTTTAAATGAATATATTTAAAATATATACATTTAAATATTTTAAATATATATAAAGTCAACCACATAGTGTTTATTTGTTGGGGGATGGGGAGGGGGTATGTTTGGGGTGGTTTCGCCCTGGGTGCCGTTTAAACTAGAACCGCCACTGCTATATAGTATGAATGGATGGAATTCAAATGTACATCTGCCATTTGTCATTATCACGTGACCTTCCTGAGTCGATTGCGTCACTTCTCTTCCATTCAGGAATCTCTCACGTGGCATCCTTGTATAGTGTGGTTATTGGATGTGTACTTCCAAATCTCGAAAGTAGTAGGTCCTTCTCGCCTACTGCTTTTTTAAATACTATTAATTCAAACATACTTCTCGGCTCACATACTGTTTTTAACGTACTATATATAGTAGGGAATTATGGGATTTCAAATGTAGTCACTGACTTCCAAATGTTTTGTTTTCGCTACCATGGAAGTCAATGGCCGTGTCTGAAATTGCAGCCATTGACTCCTATAGTAGTCAGTGGTGGAAAGAGTACTGAAAAATCATACTCAAGTAAAAGTACCACGACTTACTCAAAATTGTAGTGCAAGTAGAGTAAAAGTATCTGTTGTAAATATTACTCAAAGTATAAGTAAAAAGTAGCACTTTAAAAAGTACTCAAGAGTAGTGAGTAGTGAGTATTACGGGAAAGGTTGATGCGTGTAATTTGTGCATGCGTGTGTGTGTGTAAACGTAACATTCTGTAGTGCATTTAGTTATTGCCATTTCGGTCATCATACAGTAAAAATCCATCGTCTTCTCATCAGTGACATCCAGTCTAAACAGTCTCTAAGTCATTGCGTGTAAGTATCTTCTTGGACACTTTTAATTGGAGATGGCCAAACTAGTGCCCACAGGCCAAAGTTGGCCCTTTGTATGCTTTGATTTGGCCCCCAGAGGAAAAATAATTGGGTTGAGGAATTCCTTTAACAGAAATGCATTTCTTATTTCTGTTGTAATGTAACCTTTTGTTTGTTTGTTTTATTGTTGAGCTACAAAAAAAGCAAACTGAAATGAAATGTTTCAATTAAATGTTGTACATGAATCAGATCTTTAAAAAAAACACATTCTGTCACTTAATGAATACAAATCACAGCAAAGGCAGGTTCAGCATGACTAGTGTATTCGGAATTGAACTCCATTGTTTGGATTTTTTCAATGTTTTTGAATGGTTTTATTGTAATAAGTTCTTTAAAAAAATTACATTTTCAAAAAAATACAATGCATTAGTAAACACGGTAAATAAAGTAAGTAAATTTAAGCCATTTTAATCTTGTACAGTTTGCCGATTGCTTTTGGCACACAGCTCTAAATCAAGCTTGGATTTTGGCCCTTCATAAGTTTGGGCACCCCTGCTTTTAATGCTTCCAAACAGTTTGCTGCATGTCTTGAGATAGTTCAGTATGGTGCAATTTGATTGGACAGGAATCACAGGACTGATTTTTCTAATCCCCATAGACAGGAAAAAATAAAGTAGTGACTGCAGGTTGAAGGAAAGCAGTGGGGTAAAAGTACAAATACTACACTAAAAATGTACTCAAGGGAAAGTAAAAGTAAACATTTTTAGAACTACTTACTAAATTACAATTCCTGAGAAAAACTACTCAATTCCAGTAGTTTGAGTATTTGTAATTAGTTACTTTACACCACTGATATTACTGAATCAAATTATATGAAAGTCAAGGGTTAGCGGTTTCTAACATTCATCTTCATTTGTGTTAAACAGAAAAAAGACAGTCATCAAGGTTTGTAACCACTTGAAGGTGTGTAAATAGTGCGTACATTTTTATTTTTGGGTGAACTATCCCTTTAAGTTTAAACGTGTAGACCTCATGCTTGCTGACACAGAGGATGAGGAGAACCAGTGAGGAGTACAAGGCTAAGGTCATACAAACCTGTCTGAACGGCCCAGACTACTGGAGGCTGAAATGAAGCAGAGACGGTTGACTCCAGTGAAATGGCAGACTCTGAGGCCATGCAAGGACCTTAGGGTGATGAAATAGAAGGACACGGAAGAGCTCATCATTATGCTGCTTTGTGTGCCATCTCCTGATTGTCCCAATGATCAGACCCAACATGGAATATCCAGGAAGGCCCGAAGGCAAAAAAGAGAAGTATCACTTGTACTGTATTTGAAGAAGATTAAGAGCAATGAGAAGAAGAAAGACTGAAGCAAAAGACAGATGCTGCTTAAATGCTTCCAGAATGAGCCAAAACTGAAGCACTTGTGGATCAACAAGCACAACCGTAACTACAGCAAATATTAATGCAGATCATTGTCCCATAACCTCACTCACTTGCTTTCCTACATTTAGCTAAAATTTTGTAGTTTGACAATTTTATCCAATAACTCATTTGAATGTGATTTTTAAAATCTTTCTAGATCTAAAGACATTGTGTGACGAAACCCTTATTTAAATGAATATATCGGTTTAATAAAACTGTTTAAATGCACATACATACATTGGCTATGTTATCTGAGAAATTAATAAAAAAAATATAAATTTTTAAAAAAAGAAGTGTACTTATTTAAGCTGAGCACTGCATATGTGTGTGTGTGTGTGTGTGTGTGTGTGTGTGTGTTCTTTTAAATATATTCAATGTAAAATTAAATAATTGAAATTTTTAATTGATTATATACCACCAAATGTAATTTTAGTTACATTTACTTTTATTTTTGTACAAGATTTTTTAGTTAAATTTTACAACCCAGGCTCAATCTGATTACATAGTACGTACCCCTATATACATTTCTGGAGAGAGCAAAATACTTCTCAGGAGCAATGTTTTGCGAAATGCAGCCATACGTAGCTCTGGCTACATAATTTGTGATCTCCAGAAACGTATAAATAGAGCTACATTTTCAGAATGAGTCTATGTTGTACTTTTATTTTAACGTTTAAATCAAGCTGCAACCGCCCGCTCTCCCTATTTATCGAAATTCCGCTATTCCTGGCTCCATAATAGAGCAGTGCACACTTTAAAAATGGCCAGCTTTACAGCAGAAACAGACAGTGTTTACAGCCTGGCAGTACAAAGAAAGATTTTGGTGTATATCGTTAATATTACCCTTTATGACAACAGTAGGAGGGTGATTTTTTTTTAACTCATCCATTTCATTTTTATTAGGTTATATTAAGTCTGCATAAATAAAAGAGTTTGGTGACTTGAGTGACAGCTAGGTCTCTGTGGTCACCGTCACTTCACCTCAGCTGATTCCGGCTGATTAGCTGCTGAACTCTGCATATGTATTGTATTTTTGTTTTGTTTTATGTGGCTTTACACAGTTAGTTGATTTTTGGAATTATTTCTTACAATTATCAGATTATATGGCATGCTGTGGGCACTTTATTGTGCTCACAAACCATTCATGTAGCCTCCATTTCCCACGTGAGTGAAATTCTTATTTACTTATATACCATATCAATAAATGTTTTTATTTATTTATTCATTTATCATTTATAATTTTCTTTAAAACTTGAATGCACTCCAGAATGTGACAGATTAATTAGCTGTAGGTTAAAACACTCATCTGAAATTTTTTCACACAGTGTTATGCCTTGATTTCATAAATAGACTTGCATTTACTAACACAGACTATATTTTAAGTGATTAAGTGTTTTCCTCTTGTAGAAAAAACATCATAAGAACAATGTTTAGTGGCTCAATGTATTAAAACAGTGTTTTTAAAAGACACTTTAACACTTTATTGATATTGTTTACAACCAAGCACATGTGGTCAAAAACAAGTTGCAGGTAATGAAGTAAGCGTTTCTCCCAAAGAAAATCCCGTCAAAGCAAAATGCTAGCATGCTTCTGTAGCTCAACTCATGCTCCACCTCTTTGCCCTTATTTGGTTACCCCCAGTTGGAACGATGTCGCTCAAACAAATTGGTGCCAGTTGGCCACGCCCACTTGTAGCTTAATTTGCGCTCTTCAGAAACCTATGGGTCATGTCACGGATATTACATCCCTATCTTCTACAGTCTATGGTTTAAATCTTAAAAATTATTTTAAAGAGTTTGACATTGTTAAAATAAAACCTATTATCTATAAAGCTATTTTCCCCTCTTTTCTTTAACCCGGTCACTCTTACACGTCATTGATCCACATGTTTTAGCACAATGTATTTCCATTCCAATTTGGCTCCGAAAAGTCTGTGGTTTGGCGGCATTGTGAAATTCTTGACATGGTCTACAAACCCAGGGTAAAGTATATGCCCTACGATAATTAGCTGTCAGGTTGAGGTCTCGTTCAAAAAAAGGAAGTAATTCACAAACCAACAGGAGACGATATGCTGCTGGGCTTTATGAAGAGACATTCTCATTACCGCCCAATCTTTATAGCGAGACAGTTCAATCCAAAGTGCGGCTCTTTCTCCCAAAAACCAGCTGTCTGTCTTTTGTTGAGCTCTGAGTCTTTTTTTCCGCCACAGGGAGTTGGGGAGAGAAATGCGGGATGAGCCCTCCCCTCTTGCCCTGATGGGCTTTGCAGGTTTGGGAATCAGGAGAGAGAGAGAGATGTTTGTTGTGTTAGAGGAGAGATAGCGAGACTGGGCTTCGGGACTGGGAAAACGATCAGGACACATGATAGGGGATGTAATGAAAGCGTCTTCCTTTTGCAATGCATCGTTCTCACTCTCTCTTCCGATCTTTTTGTCTTGTCTGTTGCACATCACACCTGCTGCGTGTCTCATGTCTCCATCTCTCTCTCATTCCCATCTTCACTTCCTGTGTCTCTTTCCTCTAAAATGAGTCCCACCACAAGGTTTAAAGCAGTTTTAGTAGATTAATACGAAATATTCTGGTTGCTTAAATGTTCTATTAATATTTTATTTGCTAATTTATTTAGATAAATCTCCTCTAGAATTGTTAGTAACTTACTGCCAGCACTGTAACTCAAAGCAAAAATACAATATAATGATATAATTTAATTTACAATACATGTTATTTATAATAATATAATTGACAGCATTGTTGATCTCGCTTTATATGTATTTAGAGTATTATATATCTTTGCTGTAAAATATACACAGTAATTCACTTTAAATGGGTGACGTCCAGCATTGTCGAACTGAATTGTGGGTCCATCGGCAATGCTCCAGTGGCGTTGCTCTCTGCAAAAGTTGCGGTGCATTTACACAGGGTTCAGCGTCAACGCTTGACTGAGGGCGTGTCTGAAGTTGAGGCTGATGCGATCAACATATCAGCCAATGGAAGTAGTCTGCAATTGTCTACTGTCTGAGCTGGAGTATTTACATTAAGCGATCTGATTGGCTGAAGCTTCTGTTGGCGTTTGAAAAAATCCCCAACTTGTGCATCGAGCAATGTCGCTGAAGCATCGCCGACGGATCCACAATTCAGCTCGGCAATGCTTGACATCACCAATTCAAAGTCAATGGGAAGTGTTAACCTTATTGTGAATTGGGCATTAGGAATTTCTTAACTTTTCAATCGTCAATGGAAGCGTCAGCCAATCAGATTGCTTTATGCAAATACTCCAGCTCAGACAGAAGCTGATTGCGGACTTACTTTATTGACTGACGATCGTGTCAGCGGCAACTTCAGAAAACTCCATCAAGTGTTGACGCCAAAGCCCCGGGCGTAAGGGGTTCGCACACCGGATGCGCTGCACACATGACAGTTGGAAATAACACACACCGGATGTGCACATTCGCATGTTATTTAAAAATTAAATTATTCAGATGTCGCTCTGTGGCGTGGCAGAAATATAAACAGTATAAACAGTCGTAGCTGGGCACTGCAGACAGCCGCAGCCGTGAGACGCTGTTGTACGTACCCTAATAGAAACCAATGTTTGCATGGCATTGTTTGGCACGTCGTGGTATGGCACATCCAGTGTGTGACTCCCTTTATGATGGTCTTGCTGCAGACAGTTACAACCATTTTTTCATCCTTGTTGAAACTCCCTCTGCTAGCGATCAAAGATTTATGTTATTTTGGCAAACTGAACGCATTCTGTATTGTATAGGAGGCATTAAGGAGATTGATTGACAGTGGTCTACTGCCAATCAGGACGCAGAACACAATGCACTGTAAAAAAAAAAAAACAAGCATGTAAATTGCACAAAAAAATTCCACCAATCTGCGAGGCTGTAAAGGATTAACCGCGTTATAGCAAGAGACCACTGTTGAAATTAAATCTCATTATCGATGCTCTGAAATTGAAAATAGTTCCATCAACCTTTCACCAGAAGTTCACCAGTGGCTGGAAAACACATCTGTGCGTATAGCCAATTGAATCTTTAATAGACAAATCAGCTGCTCAGTTCGTGTTATTAATCTGCTATTTGTTGGTTATTCATGGAGAGAAATCTACGCACAGTTTTGCAAAATAAAACATTCAATAGTTAATTACCAAATGGTTCTTCATAAAAGTTCACAATGTTGTTGTAGATTAAATATAAAACAAGAATCATTAAACATTAGATTATTAGACATTATTAATAATTTATACACTTTTATCTAAACTTCTCAAAGTTTTTTTTTTAATCGATGTTTGTAGTTCTGGCAACATGGTGGCTCAGTGCTGTCCCCTTACAGCAAGATAGTTGCTGGTTCAAACACTGGCTGGGCCAGTTGGGATTTCTGTGTGGCATTTGCATATCCCTATATCATCCTCCGGGTGCTCCAATTTCCAAGACATGCATTACTTTGCCTATTAAACCAAGTGATGCATCAAAGTTTGATTAAAAATCTTGAATGGTTATAAATATTTATAATCATTAAAATAAGTCATTAAAACTATAAAAATAATTGGTCCCACTTTATAATAAGTGTCCTTAACTACTATGTACTTGCTTCAAAAATATAAATACAATGTACTGTGTTCATAATGTATTTGAGAACACTTGTGGTGCTCTTGAGTTGGGATGGGGGTTGGGTTATGAACAGGTCTGGTGGTTTGGGTAGGTTTAAGCATGGGTTAAGGTGTAAGGGATGGTTAACAGTGTATTTACAAATGTAATTACAGAAGTTAATTACAGATGTAATTAAATACAGGAATTCAATCAAGCATAAGTACACAGTAAATACAAATATTTACACAATAATAACATTGTAGCAAACTATTTATTCCTCTGTAAGTTCATATTAGTTAAGGCCACTTAATATAAAGTGGCACCTAATAATTTTTTTAAAAGTATTGAATAATAATCATATGACGTATTTCCGGAAACTTCCTACTTCTCTGTCTATCTTTATGGTCAGTTTCACAACGGCGAACGCAACGGGTATAAAAGCCTCATCCGTTTTGCGAGGTGCGTGCGCAGTCAGCGGAGGGGCGCAAAGCAGCAGTATAAATCCAGCTTTAGAAACACCTCGCATAAGCCTCAATTTGTTTTTGTAATTTGACGCAAAGATGATTTAATATGTTCATAAATGCATAAAAATGTTCATACGTTTTTTTTTTTAAATCTAAAAATTAAAAACTTTCAATTATTTAAGATTATGATGACCGTTAAACATGTCATAAAAGGGTCTTGTGAAAAGGGTCCATTAATTAGTTCAGGTGTGTTTGATCAGGGTTGGAGCTGAACTGAAGGTAGATCATCAGGAACAGGGTTGGGCATGCATGCAGTACTGGGTTGCAGCTGGAAGGGCATCCGCTGTGTAAAACTACATGCTGAATAAGTTGGCAATTCATTCCGCTGTTGCAACCCCTGATGAAAAAAGGGAATAAGCCGAAGGAAAATTAATGAATGAATATTTGTAGTTCTAATCAAATCCTCATTCAGTTTGTAATCGTTTGTTGGCAAAATTGTCCAAAGAATGGCCACAGATCTGCACTTTTTCACATTTCAACTGTAAAACGCAACAAACTATATTTTGGGACAGACTAATTATATTTCCAAAAAATAATATTTAGGACGGATAGTGTAACGAAGTGGCTGACACAGAGGGATCCATTTGCAATATGTTTATTAAACACAGTTTAATAACAACAAGCACACAGATGTAATGCGTATGCGAACTCACATCAAACACAGTAGTATAAGGTCGAAGGGCTGGCGGCAGGTAAACAGGATGAGTATGCAGGCATGGGTCAGAGGCAGGCGGCGAATATCAAAGTCAGTGCGCAGGCTAGAGTTCAAGGCAGGCGACATGAATCAGAGTCGGTATACAGGCTGAGGTACAAGGCAGGTGGCAGGCAGGACAAGGTCTGTAATCAAAGCAAGGTAAGCAACTGGAAAGCAGGCAAGGATGAGAAACGCTCAGTAGTGTTAGCTGGAGCAAAACAAGATTTGCAATGAGACTGATGCTGCGTCCGAAACCACATACTTCCATACTACATAGTATGCTAAAATCAGTATGCGAGCCGAGTAGTATGTCCGAATTCATAGAATTCGAAAATCAGTATGCAGGTAGTACCCGGATGACTTACTACTTCCGGCGAGATTCTGGAGTGCGAATCGAATGCATGCTGCGCTATCCCATGATGCCCCACGAGCGAATTCATGAATGGGAGTAAAGCAACGCAATTGACGCAGGTAGGTCACGTGATTATGACAAAATGGCGGATGTAGTACGTCCGAACTTCATTCATACTTTTCACATTAATACTGTATAGAACGTACTTTTCTAACGGCCGATTAGTACGTTTAAATTCATTATGCAGAACCTACTGAGTAGTAGGTGGTTTCGGACGCAGCCTGAGTGTGTGTGCTGCTTAAATGCGTGAGCCAGGTGATTGGGAGATGTGCTGCAGGTGTGAGTGCTAATCAGTCAGTGGATGATGTAATGTCAATAGTCTGGTGATGATGACCTCTGCTGGCCAGCGAGGGGAATGACTGGGACCGAGTCGGTGACAGGTAGAATGTAAACTTGGACAAAGAGTTAGCCTGTTTGTGATTCCATCTGCACATGTGGAAGAAAATCATTTGGTTATGGTGTTGAAAATGGCAGCAGTTCTTGCCAATTAGTCTGTGTGAGATTTGGACGAGTTTTATTTTAAGTTGAAACTATTTCTGTTGATAATCAACATTATCCCGCATATGCTGTTGAATCGATAAAACTTAATGTGTGCTCAGAGGGCTGCTATTCTGGTGCCTTTAAGTGTCAATCAAAGTCTTTTCCTTTCACCTCCTCGGTTAAGAGAGCACGGGATCAGAGAGGATGTGGATGTTGGGTCACTAGTGGGTGGGGTATTTACAGCCTTCTCTGCTTACCGGAGGAAAGGCAATGGCATGGCCAATCCCACAGTATATAAAACTGTCACACACCAGCTGATAGTGATGAATAGCCACCGCCAACGTGCAGATCGCCGAACATTAAATAAATCCTTAAAATCAACATTATGTAGATGGCCTGGATGTAATATCCTACAAACCATAAAAGAAAGGTCAGAGCTCCTGAAAATGGCTATTACTTAAGTTTTTTATGACCTGTCCAATAAAACCACTATGGCATTTTAACGTGGGCTTAATCTAATGAGAATGTGGCCCTGCATTCCCCATGCTACGGGATTGTTTTATCCATCAAAGCCAAAAAGGAATTAGGAATCCTCAAAACACTCATTGACCTGCAATAAAAAGGTTCATGTCTGTTGTAATAATGACCCGAATCAGTAAGCAAATTAGGGAACACTGTAAAGCATGTGCTTTTTAAGTTAGCGGAACACTTTAGAATGATTAGCCCTGGTGTTGATTCCAAAAGCCCTTTGGCTCATGATGTCACGCCGCCATGTTTATCATAAGATTCCGCTATGATGATCAGGGCCTGACTTGCTTATTTCAGTTAGAGAACCTTTCCCCTCATTAGACCCATATGTTTAATGAATCTGGAGTGCTTTCAAGGATTTTTACTCGCCGGTTCATTTTCGCCTGCAGGGTTAGTTATGTTTTTCATGCTCTTTCCTGCCTCAGAAAGGAACGAAGATATATGTGATGGGATGGCAGCTCTCAATGAAATCTCCATCTCCATCTTCAGCTTCACAGCCTCATTGTCCCCTCGGGGGGTAAAGAGGTCCTCCTGAGGGCCAAAGTCCTAGTGCCCCCTATAAGTGCTTCTTAAGCTTCCTGCCATGGCCCGGCTTTGTTCTGCTGTTGTGAGAACAGGGGCTCCACACAGAGAGCAGTGCCTGTGAGCATATGTTCTTCTAATTTGCTTTGATAACTGCCAGATGATGAGGCCGGGGCCCCTCCGAGTCTGTGGCGCGAGGGCCAGGATGGGTCTTGTCTGGAAAGAGGGACGGTGGGGAGCCCAGGGATCTGTTCTTGGAATGAGGTCCCACTTTCTCTTCCTGTGACATGGAGGCTGTTTCGGTCACTTGTCTGTTGGTTAACATGCATCTGCTGAGCATCAAGAAGCAAGAAAATGCTGATGCCCTAGACATGCAATCAGATTGTAGGTAATTTAACCAAATTCCAAAATTTAGGGTCAGTAATATTCAGCATTATATCCAGCAAGAATGCTTTTAGGTATCAATGGAGATATTACCAAATACAGTTGAAGCCAGAATTATTAGCCCCCCCTGTTTATTTGTCCCCAATTTCTGTTTAACAGAAAGATTTTTTCCAACACATTTCTAAACATGACAGTTTATATAACTCATTTCTAATAACTTATTTATTTGATCTTTACCATGTTGACAGTAAATAATATTCGACTAGATATTTTTCAAGACACTTCTAATCAGCTTAAAGTGACATTAAAAGGCTTAAAGGTTAATTAGGTTAACTAGGCAGGTTAGGGTAATTAGGCAAGTTATTGTATAACAATGGTTTGGGCGCAAGCTCCTGTTAAAGAGGGTGCAAGACATTGAGGCGTGCACTCGAGTAAATATATGATGACAATTTTTGCAACCCAGGCTCATTCTGAAAATGTAGTCCCACGGACATTTCAGGAGACCGCGAAATACGTCCTGGGAGGTACATATTTTTGCAGTTTTTGTTTTTGCGAATACGCGAGAGTCCGCTGTGTGCGCTTTTTCGCATCTTAAATGTCTCTCATGAGTGCCATTCACACCCACAATGTTCTTGCGTAAAGCCACCAGAGGCCGCTGTCGAACTGGGCGACCGGATTTTTTGAATTCTGTTTATGTCTTACCTGATTTCTGGAACTGCTCTACCCCGGACTCGAACCCGGTCGTCGTTGTCACTGTCGTAGCTCCTCTCTGCTTCTCAAGTCCGCCGACGTACATGCAGGGCCAGTGCGTCCATAAAGGCGACCTAGGCAGACCTAGTATAGAGAGGGCAGCGTCTGCGACACCTCCCTTACCACCTGCGTCCTCAGTTATGTCCACGACACCTCCCTCACCACCCGCGTCCTCAGATATATTCGCACATAGACGATAGAATAGGGAGGGTTGCGTCAGCGTCGCCTCCATCAGCACCCGCATGTGTCCTCAGTTATATCCGCGAATAGGGCGGCAGAATTTAGCTCCGCGACACCCCCCCGTCCTCATTTATATCCGTCACTTTCGTTTTAACATTGGGGTTGAGGGCGGCGTGATCGTCCTCTGCCAAGAGCGGCAGTTCAGCTTGCTCCGGCCCTGCGTACATGACAAGCTAACTGGACAAACTAACTGTATTGTTTTTGCAGATGTAATATAACACAGATAATGCGATTTAAGTATTTTCCAGTTGGCTAGATATTAATTAACAGTCATTCAAACATCTTTACCAAAGCCTTTGTACTTGACGGTTGGTCTCGTGCATCCATCATGTTTGTAGTTTATTTACACTTTTCACACACGTTTGTAGTTCTAATCGCATTCACGTTCAACACGCAAAGTTTATTAATCTGGGGCCACAGCGGAATAAACCGCCAACTTATCCAGCATATGTTTCACACAGCGGACACCCTTCCAACTGCAACCCATCACTGGGAAACATCCATACACACTCATTTATTCACACACATACACAACGGACAATTTAGCTCACCCAATTCACCTACAGCATATGTCTTTGGGCTGTAGGTGCACCCGGAGGAAACCCACACGATCATGGGGAAAACATGCAAACTCCACACAGAAATGCCAAATGGCCCACCTGAGGCTGGAACCAGCGAACTTATTGCTGTGAGGCGCCCACCATGACGCCCAATTTGTTAGCAATTACTACAAAAAGAAAAATGACTACTGCTCAGGATTAAATTAATCCTGAATTTATACTACACTTATATCAATTTCACTGGTTTTAAATGAATGTGTTGCTCATGTATGTTATAGTTTAAGAGCCTTCTGTGGTCACAAAACTAATACTCAACTGTCCAATATATTCCTCAGATTTGAAATCTGCACTTTAAAAGTCCATCCACTGTGCAGAGATGTTTATTTTATGTATGGTTTGCTCCGTGCACTAATGGTATCATTTGTAATGCGGGGAGCTGGAGCTGGTGATGTTCTTTTCGGGGTGTGTTCATAACTCAGTGTGCGGCTCATGGATCTCTTCACTCTCACAGCTGTCTGGGCAATTATGTCCTGCACACCCTCAGACATACACACAGCGGAGATGAGATGGCGCATTTTAGCAATCAGTGACAGGTCTCCACTATGTAATTTAGTGCTAATGTCTATTTCAGAGCTGAGTCAATCTGCTGGAAGGCAAGGTCACGTCATCCAGAGATGAGAAAAAGCAGATGAGCACTGCAAATTGAATTATCTGATTACCTTTATAAGCAGAGACAACTCAAAATTGTTACCACATTCACTTTATTTATAAAAAAAAAAGCTAAGACAGCAAAATTGTTATTCTTATTTTTAATAATATTGATAATGAGAACAAACTAAATAAAACACATCAACAATCATAGTTCTATTTAACTCAATTTCAAAATTAGAATTTTAAGTAAATTTTAACATTTTATATTGCATTTTAATTTTATTTAGTTTTCACCCATTATATTATATTATGTTATATTATATTATATTATATTATATTATATTATATTATATTATGTTATATTATATTATATTATATTATATTATATTATATTATATTATATTATATTATATTATATTAATTATATTATATTATGTTATATTATATTATGTTATATTATGTTATATTATTATATTATATTATATTATATTATATTATATTATATTATATTATATTATATTAATTATAATATATTATGTTATATTATATTATATTATATTATATTATATTATGTTATATTATATTATGTTATATCATGTTATATTATATTATATTATGTTATATTATTATATTATATTATATTATATTATATTATATTATGTTATATTATGTTATATTATATTATATTATATTATATTATATTATATTATATTATATTATATTATATTATGTTATATTATATTATATTATGTTATATTATTATATTATATTAATTATATTATATTATTATATTATATTATATTATATTATATTATATTATATTAATAATATTTATTATATTATATTGTATCATTAATTTGTTCATTTTCTCTTCGACTTAGTCCCTTTAATAATTGGGGGTCGCTACACCAGAATGAACTGCCAACTTATCCAGCATATGTTTTACGAAGCGGATGCACTTCCAGCCACAACCCAGTATTGGAAAACATCCATACAAACTCTTTTACACACATACACTATGGCCAATTAAGCTTATTTAATTCACCTAAAGCGCATGTCTTTGGACTGTGGGGGAAACCGGAGCATCCACTTGCTGTGAGGTGATCGTGCTTCCCACTGCGCCACTGTGATGCTTATATATTATATTCATTTGTTTATTCGTTTTCTTTTCGGCTTTGTCCCTTTATTAATTTGGGTTCACCACAGCGGAATGAACCGCCAAACTTATCCAGCATATATATTATTAATTAAGCAATTATTATCTATATTTTATCTCAATTAACAGAAACTGCACATTAACTGTTTTCAACACTCATACGAAATAATACAAAAATAATAATAATACTAAAATTAATAATATTATAAGCAACAATAATAATACAAGAATAAAAAAAATTGGGACAGTTGTAAAACACAAGTAAAATAGAAAGTAGTCATTTCTGAATTTAAGTTGACTTGTTTTGTATTGCAGATAAAACAGCAAACATTAATAAATGTGTTCCTCATGATTTTTATTGATTTCGTTTTTTAAAATGAACACATATTCCAATTTTGGATCTTGCAACACACACAAACAAAAAAAAAGTAGACAAGATGAATTTAGGGCTAGTAATCAGGTAAATTGGTTAAATGATGTGTTTTGAAACAGGTGATGTCAACAGGAGATTCTAATTATGATTTGGAACAAGAGCAGCATCCAAGAAAGGTCTAGTCCTATAAGAGCAAAGATGGGCCGAGGATCACCAGTTCGTCAACAAATATGGGAGAAAGTTAATTAAATGTTAAAAAAAAAATTTCCATAAAAGAAAGATAGGAAGACATTTGGGTATTTCACCTTCAACAGTGAATAACATCATTAAAAGATTCAAGGAATCTGGAGGGATTTCAGTTTGTAAAGGACAAGGGCACAAGCCTGAGTTGAACCACCCTGATCTTCGATTTCTTAGGTGGCACTGCTTCAAGAATCGTAATTCATCAATAAGCAATATCAACACATGGACGCTTTGTGCTCCGGACCAAAGAAGCAAAATTCATACAGACTGTTTCCAGCAACAAGTCTAAAAGCCAAGGTTTGTCATTATATTGAGTTGTGTTAGTGCCCTTGGCAAAGGTAACTTGCACTTTAGTGATGGCACCATTAATGCTGAAAAAAGAACATAGAGATTTTGGAGCACAATATGTTGCTTCTCTTCCAGGGAGGCTCATACATGTTTCAACAAGACAATGCCAAACCACATTCTACACACATTACAAAGTCTTGGTTGCGAGGGAAGAGGATAACGGTACTTGACTGGCCTCCCTGCAGTCTGGAATTTTGGCCCATTCCTTCTGACAGAACTAGTGTAACTGAGTCAGATTTGTCTTGCTCGCACAAGCTTTTTCAACTCTGCTTACACATTTTCTATAGGATTGAGATCAGGGCTTTGTGATGGCCACTCCAAAACATTCACTATGTTGTCCTCAAAGCACATTTGAACTAATTTGGCAGTATGCTTAGGGTCATGGTCTGTTTGGAAGACCCGTGGCCAAGTTTTAATTTCCTGGCTGATGTCTTGAGATGTTGCTTGAGTATTTCTACATAATGTTCTTTCTTCATGATGCCATCTATGCTGTGAAGTGGACCAGTCCCTCCTGCAGCAAAACAGCTACACAAAATGATGCTGCCGCCCCCATACTTCACAGTTGGTGTTCCTAGGCTTGTAAGCTCTCCCCTTAGTCCTCCAAATGTAACACTGGTTATGGCCAAACAGTTCAATCTTAGTTCCATCAGACCACAGGACATGTCTCCCAAAAAATGTCTTTTTCCCAGTGTAATTTAGCAAATTGTAATCTGGCTTTTTTGTTGATTTTGGCTTGTTAATTGTCCCATGTTGTCACACAAGGAAGGTGTGTGTCTGAGGTTTACCTTAAATACAATTCTACAGTTGTGCCTTCAATTAACTCAAATGTTGTCAATTAGCCAATCATAAAACTTCCAAAACCTTGACACCATCATCTGAGCTTTTTCAGAGGCATAATAATCTTATTGTATGTAAACTTGACTTTCAAAGTTATAACAATTTCTCAAAAAATACTTTTCATTATTCTGCTACTAAGCAAAACAGAAACAAATGTGATCATCCTAACTTACCTAAAAGAGAAAATGTTTAGTCACATTAACATCTGACTTTTTAAAAAATTGTTATGTGTCTTTTTATACAGTGTATGTAAACTTCTGGTTTCAACTGTAAATAGTAAATGTATATATTACAAATGAATGAATGAATGCTCAAAGATGGGTTTGAAATGATAGATAGCTGTTAGATTTTCCACAGAAATGACCTTACAGATGAACCTCCTGTGCATGTGATCTTTTGAAACCATGACCAGGAAGCAATTAGTTAGGGCTGAAGGTCTGGACTGCAGGTCACCCCGACAGATATTTCTACTTAAGCCCCATCTCAGGAGTGAAGCGCTGAAGGTTTTGTGCAGTGACGTTTCCGTAGGGTGGAGAAAAACAAAAGAAACTATAAATATCCATTGAAACGGCCACACTCCCATATAGATAAGCAGTGAAGGAAATCACTTAAAGTTGCTGCTGCTGTAATGTCACGTTCAGGCTTGCTTCTGCAGTTCTGAATAGGCCACACTTTTTTATAGTAACCTATAAATCTGTTTTGCTTAAGTGGATTTAAGAAGGTAACTCTAAAATATCTCAGCAAGGTAAGGTCATAATGCTAAAGTCGCAAGGATGAAAGGAATCATTAGTAAAAATGATAATAATAATCCAACAGTAATTGAACAACAGAAGTAAAGCATAGTATTTTACAAGACTGAATATAGCTGTCAGCATGGTGATAAAATTTGAAACATTCCCCTTCTGTTCTGTCCTCACAGGACTTCACTCAGCACTGATCCGGAGGTGGACAGACAGAAGTGAACCAGGATATGGGAAACAACAACGGAGACAGCCAGATCCAGGCCATTAAATGCTCCATCAAACAAGTTTTACTCAGCCTTATTGGGTAAACAGTACAGAGGGGAAATATAGTGACAGAGGTCTTTACCTTTTTTTGCCTACAAATGTTAACCAGTCTTTATAATAATAATAATTCGTTACATTTATATAGCGCTATTTTGGGCACTCAAAGCGCTTTACACAATGGGGGGGGAATCTCCTCATCCACCACCAGTGTGCAGCATCCACCTGGATGACGCGACGGCAGCCATTTTGCGCCAGACCGCACACCACACACCAGCTGATTGGTGGAGAGGAGACAGAGTGATGATATGCCAATCATAATATGGGGAGGGTTAGGAGGCCATGATGGACATAGGCCAGCGGGCAGATTTGGCCTGGATGCCGGGGTTAAACCCCTACTCTTTTTCGAAGGACATCCTGGGATTTTTAACGACCACAGAGAGTCGGGACCTCGGTTTAACGTCTCATCCGAAAGACGGCGCTCACTGAGCAGTATAGAGTCCCCGTCACTATACTGGGGCATTAGGACCCACACAGACCGCAGGTTGGGCACCCCCTGCTGGCCTCACTAACACCACTTCCGGCAGCAACCTAGCTTTCCCAAGTGGTCTCCCATCCAGGTACTGACCGGGCGCAGCCCTGCTTAGCTTCAGTGGGCGACCATGTGAGAGTTGCAGAGAGCTAGCTGCCGGCTAAATGTCCAGATATACCAACAGCGCAGTCTCAAGTTGTGTTTACAAGTTTAGAAATAAATAAGTTGAAATAAATGAGTTATGGGGGCACAGTGGGTAGCACAATCACCTCACAGCAAGAAGGTCGCTGGTTCGAGTTGAGTTCAGTTGGCATTGCTGAGTGGAGTTCTTTTGTAGAGTTTGCATGTTCTCCCCGTATTAGCGTGGGTTTCCTTCGGGTGCTTCGATTTACCCCACAGTCCAAAGACATGTGGTATAGGTGAATTGGGTAGGCTAAATTGTCCGTAGTGTATGTGCAACGCAATTTGACAGCAATTTGTAACCTT
This sequence comes from Danio rerio, assembly GCF_049306965.1. Classification (NCBI taxonomy): domain Eukaryota; kingdom Metazoa; phylum Chordata; class Actinopteri; order Cypriniformes; family Danionidae; genus Danio; species Danio rerio. Next base: position 8,198,839 of record NC_133188.1, read on the forward strand.
TTGATTTCGTATTAATTCGTACGATTTACAATTTAGTATGATTTGCTCATCACCCAGTGACGGTTAGGGTTAGGGGTGGGTGGCATGTCTCCTTTTTAAAATCTTACATTTTTCTAAGACTGAACACAAATCTAAAATATAAAATACTTATGTTTCCTCATGAGATCAGGCTGGTATGTGTGAATGAATTAGAGTGTGTGGTGTTTCCCAGTGATAGGTTGCAGCTGGAAGGGCATCCGCTGCGTAAAACATATGCTGGATAAGTTGACGGTTCATTCTGCTGTGGCGACCCAAGATTAAATAAGGGACTATGCTGGAGAAAAATGAATGAATGAGTAAATGAGCTATCGAATACTGCTAACAGACAACTCAATGCTACCTTACAGAAGTTAAAAATTTATACAATCTCACACATACAATTTAAAATAATTTGCTCATCCTGCAACTATGATTGTGATTAGGGCAAGGGTTTGGTGCCATGCTTTCTTTTAAAATTTCTTATTTTCAACTGAACTCATATTAATTCATACGAATTAGCCACTGTTTTCGCAAATCCGCGAAAGGCCGCAGAGTGCGCTTTTTTATGTCTCAAATTTCTCTTGCGAGTGCCGTTCTCGCCAGCTGTTCTTGTGTAAACCCACCAGAGGCCGCTGTTGACTGACTGTTTGTCTGTCTGTCTGTCTGTCTGTCTGTCTGACTGACTGACTGAATGACTGACTGGCCGACCGACCGACCAATCGACTGACCCACCCTCCTCCTTCCCTAAACCCAACCAATTTTATTGATTGTATCTCCCAACCATTTACTATCCTAAACCCAACCAATGATTTACAAATGCCGTCCAGAAAAAGAAAAGCTCTCGTCTGATTTTTACCATGTTTTTAGATTTTACCACATTCTCACCTTGTTATGAACTTGTTCATTTTATGTTTAGGATTCTGTTTTTGTCTTTCGTGATTTCTGGAAAAGCTCTTCCCCGGACTCAAACCCTGTCGTTGTCATGGTCAACTCCTCTCTGCATCTGAAATCCTCCAACGTACATGACGAGCTAATAGGTTGCGGCAGGAAAGCCCTCTCACGGATTTAAGCAGTCAGCTGGTAAGCACAAAAAAGAACAGTATCATACTGCCCATAGCATTCGTTTAAAAAATTAATTGCAGCCATACGTAACTCTGGCTACATAATTCGCGGTCTCCAGAAACATCCATGGGACTAGGTTTTTAGAATGAGCCTGTGTTGGAATAAATGCTCCACATTTTTCTTAAACGTGCAATTGGTGATCTCCCTAAATGCTAACCGGTTAGCATAATATCTTTCAAATACAATCCCTCCCCTGCCATCTAAAGCCACGCCTCCTAAAATCACGACGTGCACATTAAAGATGACAGACACCCACTAGATCATGTTGTTCACAAGTTAGAAACCTTTATAGTACGCTCTATAATTATACAATTCTGAACAAAAAAACTTTGCTGTTTTGTAGCAAGCAAAACTTTGTCATTGTTCAAAAATGAACCAATTTAAATATAAAACCAACTTCACCTCATAAAGCAAGCTAGGAAGAAGAGCGCTATTTACTTATGTTTTGTTGTTAAACTCAATTAAAATCATCATTATCATCAAACTTAAAATAGCCACATCAATCTTTCGCTAAAAGATTTCAGTTGCTGAACAACAGTTTCAACAGATTTCAACGCTTCTGTGCATATAACCCATGCATAACAACAATATCTGCATAAGCTTTGCATGACTAAAATTGTTTTAAAACATAACATCACCTGTCTAAAAGAAACTTCATCCATGGTGTCACCCTTCCTCCAGTGTGCAAAAGTAACAGGATTTTAGTATTCAGGATTCACTATTATTCATTTACATTTACATTTAGTCATTTAGCAGACGCTTTTATCCAAAGCGACTTACAAATGAGGACAAGGAAGCAATTTACACAACTAAGAGCAACAATGAATAAGTACTAAAGGCAAGTTTCAGGTCTGTAAAGTCTAAGAAGGGAAGTGTTAGTAGTTTTTTTTTTTTTTTTTTTTTTTTTTTTTTTTTTGTACAATTAGTGTGATATTCAAAGAGGCAATTGCAGATTAAGAAGTGAAGTGGAGACTAAATAGTTGAGTTTTTAGTCGTTTCTTGAAAATAGCGAGTGACTCTGCTGTTCTGATGCAGTTAGGGAGTTCATTCCACCAACTGGGCAGATTGAGCGTGAGCGTTCGCGAAAGTGATTTTTTCCCTCTTTGGGATGGAACCACGAGGCGACGTTCATTCACAGAACGCAAGTTTCTGGAGGGCACATAGATCTGCAGAAGTGAGTGCAGATAAGAAGGTGCTAGGCCAGAAGTCACTTTGTAGGCAAACATCAGAGTTTTGAATTTGATGCGAGCAGCAACTGGCAGCCAGTGCAAACGGACTAGCAGCGGAGTGACATGTGCTCGTTTAGGTTCATTGAAGACAACCCGTGCTGCTGCATTCTGGAGCAGTTGAAGAGGCTTGATAGAGTTAGCTGGAAGCCCAGCTAGTAGAGAGTTGCAGTAATCCAGTTTGGAGAGAACAAGAGCTTGAACAAGGAGTTGAGCTGCATGTTCAGATAAGAAGGGTCGGATCTTTCTGATGTTATAGAGTGCAAATCTGCACGATCGAGCAGTTCTAGAAATGTGGTCAGAGAAGTTTAGTTGGTCATCAATCGTTACTCCAAGGCTTTTCACCATTTTGGATGCAGTAATGGTTGCCCCATCCATCTGGATTGAAAAGTTATGGTGTAGAGTCGGGTTGGCAGAAACTACAAGCATTTCCGTTTTTGCGAGGTTCAGCTGAAGATGATGATCTTTCATCCAGTGTGAAATATCCAACAGGCAGGCTGAGATACGAGCTGGAACCGAGGGATCATCAGGGTGAAAAGAGAGGTATAGCTGGGTGTCATCAGCATAGCAGTGGTAGGAGAATCCATGTCTCTGGATGACTGGTCCTAGAGATGATGTGTAGATGGAGAAGAGAAGTGGCCCAAGAACAGAGCCTTGAGGTACCCCAGTGTTTAGATGCTGTAGGTTGGACACCTCTCCCCTCCAAGACACCCTGAATGACCTGTCAGAGAGGTAAGATCTGAACCATTGTATAACAGTGCCCGCAACGCCCAGTGACTCAAGCGTAGATAGCAGGATCTGGTGGTTGACAGTGTCAAAAGCAGCTGACAAGTCCAGCAAAATGAGGACTGATGATTTAGAGTCTGCTTTAGCCAGTCTGAGATCCTCCACGACCGAGAGCAGGGCAGTCTCAGTTGAGTGGCCTTTCTTAAAGCCGGATTGCTTGTTGTCCATGAGATTGTTTTGAGTAAGAAAGTCCAGGACTTGATTGAACACTACTTTCTCCAGAATCTTGGCCATGAATGGAAGCAGGGATACTGGTCTGTAGTTTTCAAGTAGCGTATGGTCCAGGTTGGGTTTCTTTAGCAGTGGGGTTACCCTAGCCTGCTTAAATGTAGTGGGGAATAAACCAGAGTCAAGAGATGTGTTAATTATGTGAGTCAGTGTTGGTATGACTGCAGGAGAGATGGCTTGCAAGAGATGAGAGGGAATGGGATCGAGTGGACAGGTGGTTGCATGTCTAGATAGCACAAGTTTGGACACCTCAGACTCAGAGAGCTGAGAAAAAGAGGTGAGTGTGTGTGGTGTTGGTGTTGTATCTTGCGTGTTTGTTGTAGGTGCAGCAAATTGAGCACTGATTTTTGCAGTTTTGGTGCAGAAGAATGTAGCAAAGTCATCAGTAGTAAGTGTGGAGGATGCGGGTGGAGGAGGAGGATAGAGGAGGGAGGAAAATGTTTTAAAAAGTAGGCGAGGATTAGTGGCATTGTTGATTTTCAGACGGTAATACGTCTGCTTTGCAGAAGTAACCTCAGCTGAGAAAGAGGACAGAAGAGTTTGGTATGTTAAGAGATGTGCAGGATTTTTAGTTTTCCGCCAAATTCTCTCCGCAGCCCGAAGTTTTGAGCGATGCTCACGGAGAGCATCTGAGAGCCAGGGTGCAGGAGGACTGGCACGGGCTGGCCTGGATGCAAGAGGACATAATCGGTCTAGACATGATGCTAGTGTGGAGCAGAGTGTATTAGTGGCACTGTTCGAATCAAGTGCAGTGAGTTTGCGAGATGGAGGAAGAGAGTCTGAAACAATGGTGGATAGTCTGTTGGGTGAGAGAGATCGTAGGTTTCTGCGAAAGGTAACCAGTGTTGGAGTGTGTGGCGGCTCAGGAGTAATGTGGATGTTGAGAGACAGAAGGAAATGATCAGATATTTGTAGTGGAGTTACTATTGTTTGATCAGTGAAGCAGTGTCGTGTGTAAATAAGGTCTAGCTGATTACCTGATTTGTGGGTAGCAGAAGTAGGTGCTCTTTTTAGGTCAAAAGAGGCAAGCAAAGTCTGAAAGTCTGCAGCTTGCGGTTTGTCAACGTAGATGTTGAAGTCACCTAGCACCAATAAGGGAGTGGCAAAATTAGAAAAAGATGAGAGAAGAACATCCAGTTCATCTAGGAAGTGACCTAATTTACCTGGTGGGCGGTAGATGACAACCACATTTATGTAGAAGGGGTGGATAATGGTGACTGCATGGAATTCAAAGGAGCTGATTGTTGGCAGGGACGGTATCAGAGTAAATTTCCATTCTTTGGAAATTAGTAGTCCAGTCCCACCCCCTCTCCCTGTCTGACGAGGAGTGTGGGAAAAAGAGAAATTAGCAGAAAGAGTAGCATGTGTAGCAGTGTCCTCCGGCCTCAACCAGGTCTCAGTTAGAGCCATGAGATTATAGTCAGAATATGTAGCTATGGAGGTAATAAAATCAGCCTTGTTAACAGCTGATTGACAGTTCCAGAGGCCCACGGAGAGAGAGAGTTGTGAAATAGTAGATACATGTATTGAACGAAGGTTGTGAGGATTACGCCTGCAGCGTACCTCCCGTGTTTTGCGAGTGTTAGTAACAACAGGAATTAGAAAACACATAATAAAAGTGCACTGACAACAAAAAATAAGTGTAAAGTAAAAACAATACAGTAAAGTACTCAAGTGCTTTGTCGGTGTCTTTGCTCGGTGGAGTCGCGCAGGTAGAGTCGATGGTCTTTACACTCGTCGGTCTTCACACGAGGCGGTCTTCACACGAGGCTGCCGCGACCGCTGCCGCGGTGAACTAGTTGTTTATATAACCCCAAAGCACTAGCTGATTGAATTCAGCTGGACACGCCTCGAGAGTCAAAACAAGGGCCGAAACTGAGGCGGACGACGCGAAACCGCGTCTGCGTTCGCTGCACAAGCTCTTATAGTAACCAAGGAAACAGTGGCTAAACAACTTCTAGTATTATACACAACTGAAAGCAAGTTTAAATGTCCTACAACTTTACACAAACAGCTGGAAACAAGTCCTCAAACCATACACAACAACTGAAACAAATCTTAAATGTACTTACAGGCTGCTGTTCTAGATGCTGCTAAAGTGCTTCTCCTGCCGACTAATGCTACCGTGCTCACTATATAGTGGTTACCTGGCGTTTGGACACGCCTCCCGAGTCAAAACAAGGGCCGAAACTGAGGCGGATGACGCGAAACCGCGTCTGCGTTCGCTGCACAAGCTCTTATAGTAACCAAGGAAACAGTGGCTAAACAACTTCTAGTATTATACACAACTGAAAGCAAGTTTAAATGTCCTACAACTTTACACAAACAGCTGGAAACAAGTCCTCAAACCATACACAACAACTGAAACAAATCTTAAATGTACTTACAGGCTGCTGTTCTAGATGCTGCTAAAGTGCTTCTCCTGCCGACTAATGCTACCGTGCTCACTATATAGTGGTTACCTGGCGTTTGGACACGCCTCCCGAGTCAAAACAAGGGCCGAAACTGAGGCGGACGACGCGAAACCGCGTCTGCGTTCGCTGCACAAGCTCTTATAGTAACCAAGGAAACAGTGGCTAAACAACTTCTAGTATTATACACAACTGAAAGCAAGTTTAAATGTCCTACAACTTTACACAAACAGCTGGAAACAAGTCCTCAAACCATACACAACAACTGAAACAAATCTTAAATGTACTTACAGGCTGCTGTTCTAGATGCTGCTAAAGTGCTTCTCCATTCAGTAGTATTCAGGATTTTAGAAAGTTTGAGCATTTGTTTTTACTGCTGCCACTTATGTCCACATGACCGCTGCCAGCGTGAACGCACATCACTGGATCTGCGAGAATTTAGAGGTGAGCAGTTGTACAAATCTACATTTGCTGACAGACAGTTTGGGCTACTTAACAGAATTATGGGACTTATCAGCGTTGAATTTTTAATTTCATGAACATGTTTTAGTTTTAAGCCTTACCCAGAATATAAAAGTAATTTAGATCATTTACTTTAATCATTACTATTGGAATGTGAAGAGACTTTCAACCAGCACAACAAAAATGTTTCTGAAGACGATCACCTGCATCTTTACAGCAGATACACACTTCAGAAATCAATTGTTTGATAAATGGCATCATAAGATTAGTGCTCTCTCATGTTTAATACCCCTTAACAAAAACCCTACCCTAAACAAAACAAATACAATAGTGAGATAAAACACATTTTGCTGAAGCAACCATGTCATTTTAGCTTGCCTCTACAAGTCTTTGAGCTGTGTCTTTGAGTTTGAGTTGTTTGTTGTGATTCATGTTACAAGGAGTAATACCTAGACTAGGTGAGAACTGAGCAAATTTTCTGTATTAGCAAAACATTAAACTGATTATTTGATGAAAGCAATAACATTTACATTTAAAATAAATAAATAAAAGAAACATGTAGACAACATAGACTACAGATATCAAACACACCCAATCAAACCAGTTAAGTAGTTCTGGCTTATTTGAACTAAAGGTAATAACCCAGGCTTATTATGATTAAATACCCCTATATACATGTCTGGAGAGTGCAAAATACATCCCAGGAGCTATGTGTTTCTGCAGTTTTTGTTTTTTGAACATTCCAGCCAATCACAGACATTTTTGATGAGCGAGTAAACACTTTCCTTGGCTGTAGCATGACACAAAATCAATCCCAGGGGTGCCGCTAGTAGGGACAATTCTAAGGAGACCTTTTTGGGGCTCCCAGAGATATTATTAGGGGTCCATGACACAAGAGCTAAGTCTTTGATAGTTCACATTGTGTGATTGCTACTCGTGTGAACGAGCACAGAATTGCTGGTGATTTCAGGCATTTGTCGGCGATTTCTCAAAACCTGTCGGCGAGTCAAAATCGAGGCTAAAATCATGCAGTCTGCATAATGCGGGATGAGCTGTGATCAATCATAAGCACGTGCTCCTCTCGAAATTAGTTTTTACATAAACTTCACTTAGAGTGTGGGCAAAAAATGTGATAGAAAACACATTCCATTTCGCTAAGTGAAGTTTATTTATAAACTAACTTCGAGAGGATCACGTGCTGATGATTGCTTGCAGCCGGCCCCACATTATTCAGCTTATGATTCACCAATCAGACGATTCCTAAGCCACTATAAGTACCCCAAGTTCCATATAACAGCCATCTTCGTTTTAAAGAATCCCCCCTTCCACCCCTACTCCTCCTCCTTTACTAGATCTGTGGCACGGTGGCCCAGTGGTTAGCACTGTTGCCTCACAGCAAGAACGTCACTGTTTCTAGTCCTTACCAAGCCAGCCGACGTTTCTGTGCAGAGTTTACACGTTCTCCCTGTGCTCACGTGGGTTTCCCCCGGGTTCTCTGGTTTCCTCCCACCGTCAAAAAACATAACTTAAGTTAATTGACTAATCCAAATCGGCACTATAGACATGTTCCTTGTAAGAAGTTATCTCTTGAGAGCAATCACTTTCTGTTAAATAGCTACTACAGCAGGGGAGTTCTCGAGATCTACCTGAGCTCAAACTCCCCTCTCGCCTTGCAAACAGGAGAGAGCCCCGGACTTGAGGATCTTATGAGCTCAGGGCTCTCTCCTGGGACAGCATGCCAAACAAGCTTTATAATCAATCATCAGCTAAGAGTGAACTCTTGAAATGGAACATAATATTTATAATGACATAAAATCTAAAATAATATTTAAAATTACCCGCCTTTCAATGTCTGCAAAAGACTTTTAAAATTCAGCGATTTTCCAGAAATTCCATCATCCCTGTGAGTGGTATAATTAAAAAAAAAAAAAAAAATAGATGTTTTAATTTAATTAAGTTATACATTTTTAAGTTTTAATTGTGTCTATCTTAAAGAACATAAATTGAAAACATGGATGTGTTGAGGTTGTCACCGACTCGGTCACAGTCATTCCCCTCGCTGGCCAGCAGAGGCCACCATCTCCGGACTTCTAAGCATTACATCATCCATTTACTCTGATCATGCACACCTGAACTGAATCCCGTTAATGACCCACGTACCCTTTATAAGCCAGCACCAAACGCTCATTCAGTGCGAAGTCTTGTTTAACCCCGGCCAGCATTTCTGAGCGTTATTCCTGCCTGATTCCTTGTGTATTACTCCAGCCTGTTTCTTGACTCTGCTTCGCCTTCTGCCTGCCCACGACCCACGCATTGTATACGGACTCTGATACTCGCTGCCTGCCCACGAACCACGCCTGTGATACGGACTCTGATGTTCGCTACCTGCCCACGACCCACGCCTGGTTCACGGACTCTGATACTTGCAGCCTGCCCTCGATCTATGCCTGGTAATACTCCCTGTCTATTCATCGCCAGTCTTTATTCATCATAGACTGTTGTTGTTGTGTGTTTGCACGTTAGTGCATATTGTGTGTGTGAATAAGAGCTTGAGCAATAAATACTGCATAATGGATCCCTCCGTGTCAGTCTCCTCGTTACAGAGGTGAAATTTTAAAGCTTTAGGTAAAATGTGTATTTGTCTTTAGTTATCAGAAAACCAATCAGAAATGTACATTTTATATAATATCTTTCCTGATTTCTATTTGTGTAATTAGATGTACTGGTATGTACTGTACTGTTTGTGCATGAAAACGTAGCCATTTCCGTGCTATTCTTTTGTAAAGCAAGCATTGCACATCTCATGCTCTGGTAAAACACTTTGCTTTTTTATGTCTCTTTAATAGACCTTTATTAATCTTCATTTATTCACCACCGCTTCATTTCTGGATACTTACCACACGCATGTGTATTCAAATGATTATAGACTGGTATCTGCTCCCTGAGGCCAGATGGTACAGTCTGCATTGAAAAAAAAAAAGAAAAAAAGTCTGCACTCTGGCTTTGATGTCTTACCCTACCAGTCCAATACGCCAGAGATTTCTCAGGAGGGCAGGAAACGTTGGACTCTACAAATGAGAGAATCACTAAAGCAAGAACGCAGGCATGGGCAGTCATTAAAGACTGCATAAGAGCTAACGTTTCCACCACATGTTTTGGATTGCACCCCTTGAATAAAAGGAAAATAATTACAATTTCAATCTTTAATCCATATGAAATGTATCTTATTGCTTAAAAGCTATAATGACAGATTTAAGGCCAGCCGAACCATTATAAAACCAGCACTCCAGACAAGATGCTCGGGATTAAAAGTACTTACGCCATGTCTAAAGTAAATGTAGCTTCTATTAGGCCACAATGTCAGGAACATGCGCAAGCATCCTTTTGATATGGTGGCGTCTGCAGTCGGTGTTTGAGGAGATTTATCATCAGATGAAAAGGTTACTGCATATATTTTTGTTCAAAACTGGGCTACTATGCCTCGATTCATTCAAACTGGCACGAAGATCTGTGCACTAAAATGACACTCACAACGAACAATAGGACAGATGATGTTCCACTTCTGTTAAGTCACTAACACTAGTCCCGGAGACCCTGAAAAGTCCACCAGACAATTTAGAGAGAAGGGAAAAACTTCAAAGGAGGCAATTAGTTGATGCACAATATGAGCAGACAGTAAAAACAGCTGCTGTGGATCTGCAGGGAAACATTAGTGCTTCTGAAAAGACGAATGCATGCGTAGTAGTTTGGGAAGAACATCTCAGTGTCATGCTTGAATTGATTGCTATGAATTCTACAAAAGGAAATGACAATTTCAGGGTGTATAACAGCACAATATGATGTCAGATGGATGTCAAGGTTCTTCTGACAGTTTGATACTATTAATGATGCTTTTATTTTTTCCTTCAAAGAAAGTGGTATTTCTATCAGCAGGATATCCCTAGTATCAACACGAGTGCCACGGAAACTCCATTGTTTGCTCGATGCTTGTGCAGAACTGGAGATTATATTGTTTTAACCTGCGTCATGTCCAGTATCTAATATGCTTTCTTGACCTATTGTCCTTGAACACTGGTTCTTAGCAGTTATGCTCTCTGCACTCACTAGTAATTATATAATGCTCTATTTGGTATTCATGAAGGGGTGGCTAGTATTCTTTTTTTAGCTCAGACATTTTTTGTATAAGCACTTCATGATAGGCATCACTCCTCCCAAAGGTTGCCTGTTCAGTTGTGAAGTGGTGTGGATTAGGAAGTACCCCTTGTTTCACCCTGGTCCACCCTCTGTGGACGATAACATGTTTATCTGTATGAAATAAAAGTCAGTAAGTATTAGCTACACAGAATATGTGTTAAAATAAACTCATCACAAATGTCACGTGTGTTTCTTCTGGCATTCTTTATGTTTGATAGTGATGGGAAGTTCGGGTCATTTTACTGACTCGGATCTTTGAGTCTCGTTCATCGAGATGAACGTATCATTTTTTGAGTCATTTCGTTCATTTGGTTCAATTTTCCAAAATATTATTAAAATGTTACGAATTGCTTCCAAACACATCTAAAACTAGTCTAAAAGGTTGATTGCACAACAAATAAGTCATAAATAGAATATAAGAAGGAGAAAATAATAATTCAATGTTTACCTGCTCTTTTGTCTATGAAGGTATTGTTGTCTCTTTGCTCACCTCTTCATGTCTTCAAATTTCAGGGGTTCATTCACGTTACACTGACAGTCACATATAATCTTCATCAATGCACAGTCTAAACTGATTGGAACCATGATCGTTTGTTCATCACATGAGAGAATGACTCAAACACGAGGACTCGAGAGATGAACGGTTCAGTTAATTTTCCGGCTCTAAACACGCATGATTGGCCCGTGAGGAACGTGTGACTCACACCCGATAGAGGACTCGAGAGATAAACGGTTAAATTCTTTTTCCAGCTCTAAACGCATATGATTGGCCCGTTATCAACGAGTGACTCAGATCCAATAGAGGACTCGAGAGATGAACGGATCAATTCTTTTTCCGGCTCTAAACGCGTATGATTGGCCCGTTATGAACGAGTGACTCAGACCCGATAGAGGACTCGAGAGGTGAGCGGATCAATTCTTTTTCCGGCTCTAAATGCATATGATTGGCTTCTGCCAATGTGATGAAGACTTGAAATTAATGATACCTGCACAAATGTGTGCACACGCAAATGAATGAATCACTCCCTAAGAGGACTCGTAGTTCCCGAGTCATATTGAAGATTCATTCAAAATAAATGAATTGTTCATGAACTACCCATCACTAATGTTTGACACAACAAAGGCAAGGCAAGTGTATGTATATAGCACATTTCATTCATAATGGTAATTCAAAGTGCTTTACACGAACAAGAATAAAAGAAACAAGAAAATAAAAATTAAAAAAATTATTAAAACAGATAAAAACAGATGTGTTAAAATATGAACAATACAACCCAGGCTCATTATACAAACATACCTCTATATATATTTCTGGAGACCGCCAAAAACACCCCAGGAACAATTTTTTTTTTTTTTGTCTTCAGTTTTTGTCTTCGCAAATCCACCAGAAGCTGATTTGTGCATTTTTGAGATCTCAAATTTCCCTTGCGAGTGCCATTCGCGCCTGCTGTTCTCACTTAAATCCACCAGAGGCCATTGTCGACAGACTGTTTGACTGACTGACTGACCGACCGATCGGCTGACCCACACTTCTCCTTCCCTAAACCCAACCAATAGTATTTTCAAATGCACCAATTGATACGCTCACCCGCTTCCCTAAACTCAACCGCCAATTTTAAAAAGCAATCCAGAAAAAGAAAAGCCCTCATCTGATTTTAACCATGTTTTCAGATTTTACTACATTCTCATGCTGTTATTTACTTGTTTGTTTGAATTTTTTTGGCTTCTGTTTTTGTTATACCTGCTTTCTAGAACCGTTCTTGAACCCCTTCATTGTGGTCAACCCCTCTCTATGTCTTAAGTGCGCCAATGTACATAACTAGCTAACCGGACAAAGTGGTAACAGCGAGAAAGCCGTCCACAAGGAGGTAATCGGTCAGCTTGTAAGCTCGAAAAGTAACGGCGTCATACCGCCCCACAGCGTTCAATTTAAAAAACGAAATGCAGCCATACGTACTGGCTACATATAGTAACTCGCATTCTCCAGAAATGAACATAGGGCTACGTTTTCAGAATGTTGGAACAAATTCCATTGTTATTATTAATTCATAAACAAGCATGTCAGTAACTGTCCCATGGAAATATTCCAGAATGACAATAGCCCCTTTCACACAGTCATACCGGTAAATATCCGGAAAATTTCTGGAACGACTTTACCTGTAAATTCAAAACAGCGCTGTTCACACAGGCGAGGACGTTATGGAATTTTTCCGGAAAAGAGCATTCACACATCCATTGCAAAATGCCGGTAAATTTTGACATCATTAACCAGAAATTACCTCTAAACGGCTGCTCCAACTCTTCGGATGGATCAGTATTGAGTACAACTCCAATTTAAACATAGAGAAACACTTTCGCTTGTCGAGATGTTTATGATATGTGTGTGTGCTGGCGCTATGGGCGCTCACGGGCACATGCAAAGCTTGAAGGTAAACAAACAACGGATTATCATAAACATTTTATCTATAATTATTTACACAGTTAGCATTAAGAAGGAACATAGACGTTATCTGACTAACATCTAGCAGCTAAATGTGTCTGGAAAATATTCAAAGGCTTTTATTCACATAAACCGCGCGCACGTGAATGCGTCTGACTGTTCTGATTGGCTAAAGTAGACGTCTCACGTCAGCACGTTCTAGACGTGTACACGCTCTTTCCGGCAATCTTCCTTCTGCATTCACACAGCGCAGCATTCCGGCAAATTACCGGTAATGTTACAACTTCTCTTTCCGGAAAATAGCCAGAACGAATTTACCGGTATTTTCAAAAAGGGCCTGTTCACACATACAACCTTTCCGGAAAATTGCTGGTAATTGGAATATGGTCATCATGGGATATGCAGACTGAGGTGATTGCTTTTGAGGAATGAAAAGATTCTATGGATGTTAAAATAATAAAGGTACTTCATGAACCATCAACGCCAATACAGATCTTTATTTTAAAGAGCATTTTAAACTGTCTGTTTGATATCTGCTTTACACTTTATTTTAGCAACAAATATCTAGACAAATTCTGTACTGAATCCTTTCTGAAAGGGATAGACATATTTAATGGACAAAGAGGTTGAGTTGTTGACACATAATTTTAAAAGTGAGTGAAAATTCAGAAAAGCAATGGTCCTTGAGTGTCACTGCCAAACAAAAACCGTAAGTAAGCATTATGTATCCAAATCAATGTGATGTGCCAAAAACTGCAAACTGACATTAAAATTTAATAAGGCTTTCAAAATGCGAGCAAAACAAAGCTGCATAACTTTGTCCACCAATTCCCTGAATGGTTCCCTTGAAAGTCTGAGATGCACAATATCAAAAAAGTCATTTTCTTTCTCAAATTTGAAGTGAACATTGTCAAGTATGCTTTTACCTATTGTTGAAATTGGTTGTCTGCTTTTGACCAATTTAACTGATAATTGATTATAAAGCTTGTTTGGCATGCTGTCCCAGTCGAGAGCCCTGAGCTCATAAGATCCTCGAGTCCGGGCCACCCTCCCGTTTGCAAGGCGAGAGGGTAGATCTCGAGAACTCCCCTGCTGTAGCAGCTAATGAACAGATAGTGATTGTTCATAAGAGATAACGACTCTGTCTATGGTGCCGATTTGGATTAGTCAATTAACTTAAGTTGCATGTTTTTGGGCGGTGGGAGGAAACCAGGGGAGACCCACGTGAGCACAGGGAGAACGTGTAAACACCGCACAGAAACGTCGGCTGGCCTGGTAAGGACTAGAACCAATAATGCTAACCACTGGGCCACCGTGCCAACCATCTAGAAAAGAAGAATGAGTAGGGTGGAAGAGGGGATTCTTTAAAACGAAGATGGCTGTTATATGGAACTTAGGGTGTTTATAGAGGCTTAGGAATCGTCTGATTGGTGAATAATAAATTGAATAATGCGGGAGCAGACACAAGCAATCCTCAGCACGTGATCCTTTCTAAATTAGTTTATAAATAAACTTCACAAATCGACAACACAGGAAGCAATTTGTGAAACATCCATACCACTTTATTCGTTAAGCAACAATGATGTTGATCACAACATTCTGCTGTATAAAAAGCCAAGTAAGGTTACCATATGCAAGCGAATTGCAAGCATTATTTGGGTGACCCATAGTAAACCGTACTGTACTGCACTGCACTGCACTGCACTGCACTGAATTAAACCAAACAGTCCTGCACAGTAGAAATGAGGCAATAGCAGAAATGCCTGCATATTCAATATGCAGGGTCATGCTGCCTCTTTCTCCTCCTCCAGGTTACTTTAAGGAGATCGATTCCATACATTCTCAGTTTATCTGGAATGGTAAACATCCCGGAAAAAAACATTGCAACGTTCTATACATTCAGGAGGATTGGCTGTATCAAATTTGACCACTTGTTGTTCCAACTTACTGTATAGCTCTTCATATCTGGGTTGATCCTCAATCTAAAGTTTCAAGGAGAGTAATAGAAGCTGACAAGGTTAAACCACATAGGCTCCAAGATATCTTATTTGCTGGCATAGGAAATAAAAATGATACATACAAATTTGACCTGATTGGTGCCAATTCAATTAGGATCTGGAAAAGAGTGGAACGTCTTATGGGAGAACCTTTCAAATTTTGTTAAAATACGCCCTTATGGCACAACTTTAAATTCTTATGTGGAAATCAGCCATTTGTCCAGCCTTCTTGGTCTACAGTGGGCATAAACACATGCGGTGACTTGCATGATAACCAGGGTCTCTGCTCATTTCAAGAATTAAGGACTAAGTTTTGTTTATCAGCATCATCATATTTTGTCTTCTTTCAGTTACGTTCTGCACTTAAAGCCTATGGTGTTCCTTGGGCATCTCCTATTTCCTCTCATCCTATGTGGGATTGGATCGCATTACCCTCTGGTCGACCATCTGTTTCTGTAATACACAGCAAACCTAATGATCACACTGCAAAGCCTCTTTCTATTAAACTGATCTAGAATCGTGAACTAACAGATTTGGACTTATCGATTGACTGGGACAGGGTGTAGTCTAACCTAGTCTTAACTTCTAAAAACTTAGCTCATCGTCTTATCCATTTAAAAGTTACGTACAGGTATAGATCATACATAACTCCTTATAAGAGGTTTAAAATGAAATTGCAGTCGAACTACAACTGTCATATCTGTAACAGTTTATCTTAAGGCAATTTTCTTCATATGTTTTGGGAATGTCCAATTGTTGTCGACCTGTCGTCTCATGTAAATTCTGATTTGTCCATTATACTACAAGTTGTTTATGTGTCTAATCCTGGTTCGTCTTCTCAATGATGATTCTGATTTCTTTATAAAGCTGCGGTCACACTAGAGTTTGATAATGCGAAATTCTGTCATGAGGTGCTGCGAAAAGGGGCGGGAATAAACAAGATTATTAGGCATTAAAAAAGCGACCGATTGCTCCATGTTTTAAATTTCTGTCCAGAGAGGTCATCTTTTAAGCTTGAACTTTGCACCACAAACTTAACGCATGACCCTGCGTTTCCGGTCTGACGCATTCGCGTGCGTATGAATGGAAATCTATGGGAGGAAAAGCCCAGTGAGGCCGCAGCTTAAGTATACTATAAGTTTAACATACAAATTTCGAGAGGAGCACGTGATATGATTGACCACGACCGGCTTTTCATCTGTAATCAGTAATAATCCAATCAGAGCGATCCAAGCTTACTATAAATGGATTGTTTTCTCCATACTGCTCTAACTTTGTTTTGGAAGAATCCCCCCTTCCACCCCATCTCCTCCTTTTCCTCCCTTTTCTAAGGGGAGCTCTTGAGACCTACCTGATCTTGGATCCCCTTATATGCTTATTGACTGGGCGGGAGCCTTGGGCTCAAGTATCTCCAAGCTCAGGGTTCTCTCACAGGACAGCATGCCAAACCTGCTATAAATGCTCAGCATATCTTGGGCCCCATTTACACTGTCAGGTCTTGATGCCCAATTGCAAATTGTTGCTTATATCTGATTTTTTTTTTGTCTGTCTGTTTACACCTTCTTTTAATTGTAACCTATATCCGATTCACATGTTTACACTTGCTATACAATTTACGACGTCGCTCATGCATAAAGGTGGGTTCTAGCATATGTGTCACACTGGCCACAATGGAAGAAATTGTCTTTCTTTTAGCTCTGCAGAATATGCGAAGTTCGCCCAACTTTTAAATGATTTTGAGGCGGAGGAGGAGGCAAAGGGCCATCATTGCAGCTTGCGCCTAGTTTATATATGATGTCCTCCACCATTCTGAGGAATTTATGGGTATGATCTCAGGTCTGGTGGCAGCAAATTCTTCCATCTACGTCATTAAACAGCAGGAGAAGCACCACATTGTCGCAAGTTTAATGACGTACAAACCGATTACCACAATAAATCTGATCTGCCTGTTTACATGATAGTCGCATTGTCACATATCCGATTTATATCTGATTTATTTTAACATATGAAGGAGGCCTGAAACCAATCTCTGAATTTCCGAATGCATGCGTTTTTTCTGTGTTTACATGGTCATTGAACAGATCCGATCTGTGTCACATAAGAGCAAAAAAACAGAGTTGGGTCACATTTAACTGGCAGTGTAAACAGGGCCTAAGTAGGAACTCTTGAAAGGAGATAATGTTGTTTGCTGGTTTTACAGCTGCAAAGAAGGCAGTCATACAAAATTGGTTTACTCCGCACATGTGTGCAAAAACATTTTGGATTCATAGCCTCCTTAAAATAGTGACTTGCGAAGGTACAATAGCACAAATTAATAAGGATAGACCTAGTACCATTGATACATGGCAATGTTTTTCTTCCAACATTTTAGACTATATAAAGCAGTGGTCACCAAACTTGTTCCTGGAGGGCCGGTGTCCTGCAGATTTTAGCTCCAACCTTAATCAAACACACCTGAACAAGCTAATCAAGGTCTTACTAGGTAAACTTGAAACATCCAGGCAGTTGTGTTGAGGCAAGTTGGAGCTAAACCCTGCAGGGACACCGGCCCTCCAGGACCGAGATTGGTGACCCCTGATATAAAGGAATGACCATGTAAAGGTGTTTTTTTTTTGTTTCCTTCTCTTCTTTCAGAATATTTTTTTTTTGATATGTCTTTTGTTTCCCCTCCCCTGTTTGTTTGTTTGTTTGTTTGAATGTCTTTTATTTTGTTAATCTAAAGATAATAAACGTTGTTCACAAAAAAAAAATAATGACAAAACAGAAAAAAAGGAATCGCATTTTTCAGCAAATGGGTTTAGTGTGGACTAGGCTTATGATCTGTCTTCTATATGTTAACAGAATGATGACAGCCCCACTGAAGACTGTTAGGGAAGATGGAACAGCACACAACACAGTGATTAAGAGCCTCAAGCTCTGCTTTGCTTGTTTGTTTTTACTTGTAAAGAGACATTTTTGTCAACTTGATGAAGTTGGTGTAACATTTCACTCATCTCTACAAGAGAGATACTTGCCGACTGTCAAGTCCAGGAAGATTAAGATGAAAAGAATGACTTTTGAACAAAATTGCCACCCACCGACTGCTGCAATGGTCATTAATGATAACTCCAGCACCTGTGTCAACAGCCTCTGTGCCTGGGCGTAATGAGCGTCTTTAGTTCAGGCGGTTCTGTCAAGTCAAGTGCAACATGACTGCAATTACCCACCATTGACGTTCATTTAACGGAACAGCCGACTCCCCTATTTATGTTTTTTCCTTAAAGAGAGGCCAGTTTAGTTTAACGAAACTGAACAAAAAATGATTTGGTCTCTTTCAGTTACACAATAGGATAGCATAAGTGCCAAAAAGACTGCTGAACCATCAGTCTCTGTATGACAGCCGAGCTCTGCACCAATAGATGCAGCAAAAATAATATTAACATGTGCATTAAGATTTTTTGAATGAAGGAAGTCTGAACTCAGCAGCCGAAGATTATGCTGAGCAATGCAATCTTTGTTGATTTTTGTTGTTATAGACCAGTTGGTTTATTTGATTTTGAAAAAAATTAATTGAACTTATTCAGCGGGGGCAACACAGTGGCGCAGTAGGTAGTGCTGTCACCTCACAGCAAGAAAGTTGCTGGTTCGAGCCTCAGCTAGGTCAGTTGGCGTTTCTGTGTGGAGTTTGCATGTTCTCCCTGCGTTCGCGAGGGTTTCCTTCGGGTGCTCCGGTTTCCCCCACAGTCCAAAGACATGCGGTACAGGTGAATTGGGTGAGCTAATTGTCCGTAGAGTGTGAATGAGTGTGTATAGGTTTCCCAGTGATGGGTTGCGACTGGAAGGGCATCGGCTGCGTGAAACATATGCTGGATAAGTTGGCGGTTAATTTTGCTGTGGCGACCCCAGATTAATAAAAGGGACCAAGCCAAAAAGAAAATTAATGAATGATTTTAGTGGAGCACATTTAAGACCAGTAAATGTCGTTAAAACATAAATACTGTAATGCAGCAGGTGGCAGTATACAAAATTAGGTGATCATCACTATAGCCTACGCATAGTACACACAAACCAGTCTTGCTCTCAAATGGTATATAACGACAAGAGCTGTGCAGGAGAATTACTTTATTCATTATTTTGGCTTGAAAACATTATGGAAGCGATGCAATGGCTCAGTGGTTAGCACTGTCTCCTCACAGCAAGAAGGTCACTGGTTTGAGTCCTGCCTGGGTCAGTTGGCATTTCTGTCTAGAGTTTGCATGTTCTCCCCGTGTTAGCGTGGGTTGCCTCTGGGTGCTCCAGTTTCCCCCACCAGTCCAAAGACATGCGGTACAGGTGAATTAAATAAACTAAATTGTAGTATATGTGTGTGAATGTAAGAGTGTATGGGTGTTTCCCAGTATTGGATTGCAGATGGAAGCGCATCCGCTTTGTAAAACACATGTTGAATAAGTTGGCGGTTTATTCCGCTGTGGCGACCCCAGATTAATAAAGGGACTAAGCCGAAAAGAAAATGAATGGTTGACTGAATGAGATTGTAATGTTTGTGTGTGAATGTGAGAATGTATGGGTGTTTCCCTGTATTGGATTGCAGCTGGAAGGGCATACACTACATAAAACATATGCTGGATAAATTAGCGATTCAGTTCGCTGTGGTGAGCCCTGATGAATAAAGGAAGCTGAAGGAAAATTAATTATTGAACACTATGGAATTATTATGAAATTTGCCTCATTCCATCCATTTCCATTTAATGCCTTTGCCCTTCCTACAGTATGCAACCTCCGAATCAGTCAAATCATGTAATGGTATGTGACTGTTGGACAAAATCCATATCCATAATGATAAAGAGATTCTGTTCCCAGAAGATTTTTTTTTAAAAACCACTGTCACCACTGGTTGCTTGATTGGGACTTGTGGAGATGTGCATAGATGGATTTGATCTTCAGTGTTTGGACTTTCAGCAGTGAAAATTAAACCACACTGAACTGATCTAAACTGAACTTCAACTCTGAAAACTGGACTTACACATTTTCAATTTACTAGAACTTCTATGTTAAGCTGCTTTGACACAATCTACATTGTAAAAGCGCTATAGAAATAAACATGAATTGAATTGAATAAACAGACAATAACACATACAAATATGTAAAATGGTACGTTTGATCGGTTGATGCGCAACTTCAAGGCCAGCCTGTCAGTTGTGTGCAAAGCACTTCATGTGTGGTTCTTATCCAATCCTATTCACCCTGATGCTCCATCAAAACACCTCAACTCACGAGACAACTTTTCACCTTGACGAGAAATCCTGTGATGATTTAATCTTGCGAGATCTTCAACCCGGGCTCATTGGAACCGCTCTTCCCCGGACTCGATCCCGGTCGCCCCCGTGGCTGGCTCCTCCTCCTCCGGGTCTCCGCCGATGTAACAATGCGAGCTAAGCGGACAAACTGGTTACAGCGGGAAAGCCCTCAACATGGAGGCGAGCCGTCAGCCGGTGAGCGCGAAGAGGAGGAGCGGAGCGGCATCACACGCGTTTGCTGGAAAAAAAATAAATGCGGCCGTATGTACCTCCGGCCACGTAAATTGCGGTCTCCAGAAACGTCCGCGGGGCTACGTTTCCAGAATGAGCTTGGGTTGGAGATTTTGTAGCTCAAGATCTCGTCACATCCCTAATAATGAGTAAATTTGTGTTCTAAGAAGAGGTCTATATTAGTTGCTTTTTAAAAAAGATGGAGGAGGGGTGAAACACTTACTTTTGAATACCTATTTTCTAAGAACAAAGTTACAAATATGGCCTTGTTTTAAACAGAAATTCTGCATATGGATATCTGGGGTACATGTCAACACACATTACTACTCTTGCACATTACTACTCTTACCTGTACTGACACTGATTAGAAAAAGCTGCTAAATAAAGTAGTTATTGTGGGCGAATAATCCCTTTAGATAGAATATATTTATAGGATTGCTTTTTTCTTGTCATTGGATTTTCCCCCTGTTTTTATGCTTAATGTATACCTTTATGTTCAGCATTAGCAGGTATATGCTGAATTGAACTTGTGAACTTATGTCGCACACAAACTGATTGTATCAATGTTTCGACACTTTCACCCCTGCCCCGATGGTGTACCTATGATACAGTCTTTGCCCTTCCTCTCCGTGTTGATTCGGGCCCCTCTCTCTTTCCTGTGCCCTCTGGGGTGCAATAAGTCACTGATTTTGGGGTAGATACTCTGTTTAGGCTCTGTTGTGTACTTGCTTGGTTCAATAGACTCTCCTTGTGGTTAAACTGAATTAAAGATGAGGTAACCAGAGCTGCACAGTAGCACTGATGTTGCTTAGCTTTGGGGAAATGAAGCCTTTGTGTTCCATTAACATCTCATTATGTCTTGCCCCTAAACCCCAAATGCATCCCACCCACTTTGCCAAACGGGCCCTGTTGTGAACCACAGAGAAAGCGATGGTGGAATGTGTAAATTCTTTGTTTATTGCCATCAAAACACTTAACCCTCTTTTTGACCCAGTCTGGGTACCACAGCCATCCCTGTGGACACACTGAGATTCAATGACCCTGCTACTGCTGCAAGTTCAAGTGGAGAGTCAGAGCAATTCAGGCTGCACAGCTCAGCCCAATAACGGTGGGAGATTTGCATAGTTTTTTCTTGATCATTTGGACAAAAGCATACAAATAATATTCTGTGCTAATAATATACGTGACAGCCGTTTGGTTTGCTTACAGCAGAGCGTTTAAGATATGCTCAGCTTCTCATATTGTAATTGTGTGATGTGAAAGACATCAGTCATCGGTTTGTCCACACCCTTAAATAAAAGAATGATAAAAGCCATCTGGGAAGGGGAAAGTCCCTGCATATCGCCTGGTTAAGCTTTCCCTGTGTTTTCTGTAGGAATGTTGTTTTCTTCTTTTAAATAGTTCAGATTAATAGATGTCTAAAATAATTAAAGGTGCTGTATGTAAGTTTTGACTCTTCCAAAACATAAAAATACCATAATATGTTTGCAGATGGGCGACACAGTGGCGCAGTGGGTAGCACTTTCGCCTCACAGTAAGAAGGTCGCTGGGTCGCTGGTTCTATCATCGGCTCAGTTGGCGTTTCTGTGTGGAGTTTGCATGTTCTCCCTGTGTTCGCGTGGGTTTCCTCCGGGTGCTCCGGTTTCCCCCACAGTCCAAAGACATGCGGTACAGGTGAATTGGGTAGGCTAAATTGTCTGTAGTGTATGAGTGTGTGTGTGTGTGTGTATGTGTGGATGTTTCCCAGAGATGGGTTGTGGCTGGAAGGGCATCCGCTGCGTAAAAAAACTTGCTGGATAAATTGGCGGTTCATTCCGCTGTGGCGACCCCAGATTAATAAAGGGACTAAGCCGACAAGAAAATGAATGAATGAATGTTTGCAGATGTTTCAAAAATATGCTAAATGAACATATTTGTTGATCTGAAAAACAATGCTAAAGTCAGAAATTCTGCTTTGAAAATGTTCATTACGTGTCGGAACGTCTGCTTTTATTTTGGTCATTTAACTCACTCATTGCCAGATTAGTCAATTACATTTCATCACATCGGATTGCCTAGGTGGAAAACAGCAAATTTCATTCATTCCATCAGAATGGCTCTCAAAAAAATGTGTCTGTGACAGAAATGCGACCTCTGGTGGACAGTAACAGCCTTCTAAATGAGGAACGCAGAGTCAGGGTTCCACAGGAGGTGGTTATATAAATGATATGTAAACATTACATGTGCAGTTTACATAGTAACCTTGTGTCCTAACAACACGCTGTGTGACGAGATTTGCAATGATAAGCAAGCACCAGATCCAACACTACAGAAATTTAAATACAGACTTTCAGAAGCACAGAATAGTGCACTCACTGCACTCCAACAAAATGGTGAGATTTATAATCAAATTATATATTACATATTAAACCTCTTTAACATCATTAAATGTACATGCCGAATCACTGATATTGGTTGATTGTTATTTTTAAGATCTAAGGTAAACTATCTGCTGCTGCTTTCAGTAGAATGGTAATAAATGTCATTGTTAGCGTTAGCATTTAACACTGAATACAGCACATAATCAGTACCTGAGGTGATCATTGTCAATTTTCTGTTGTTCAGCTGCAAGAAATAGAAGCTGTTTCTTTTTAATTTTAGGTGTTGGTTAGAACAAAAAGTCTTGTAAATATGGAAAATTAACTTTCTATCGGAAATATTCTTTCTATCGTGTGCCGTTGCTTTTATTTACACATGGTTTAAATCAGCCTTAAATTGACAGTCAGGCACACTGCTGATAGTTTTGTCAATCTGACAACCTTCGCTTGTGTGTGTTTTGAACCAGGTGTGCAATACCTAGTTTAAGCACTGGGTGTCAAACTTACATACTGCACCCTTAGGAATCATTCATTCATTCATTCATTCATTCATTCATTCATTCATTCATTTACTTACTCACTCATTTTCATCATCATCAGAAGCTCAAATTATTTAATACAATTTGCTAGCAAGTTTGAAGTTGCTTAAAAGGCTCAAAATTTTAGGGTTTAAGTTCAAATATTTTAAATGTAATAGAGTTTATGCAGAGCTAGTGTTTCTTCCCATACTGATAAACTCTGGTGATCGGTTAATGTGACTTTTTTCCATTTTATACGGTCCCTTTTACAGGATCGATGTTGTAATGTAAATAACTATAATCAGTTTAATAGACTTTGGCATTCATTTAGTTGCTCAAGTGTAAAACGAGATGAAAAACCGTTTACACACACGTGGCCGTCAGAATTAGCGGGCTAGCGCAGAAGCTCAATTGAATATACTGAGGTTAAATAAATGTTCATATTTTAAAGACATGGCGGGGGGATTTTAATTTAATGCTGTGCTTCTTGTACAATCTGAGACCTACTTTATATTGTATATTACTCAGTCAGTGGAGATCGCTGATTTTTAAAGAAAACAGACCTTAAAAATGCGGTTTGTAATGGCATACAGTTCCCCAGAAGTGCTTGACCCAGGTTACTGACAAATTAAAAGTCCTTCCGCATATACCCTATACATTAGGAAAAACAGAGAACAAACCCTACTGAGAAAGAAAAAAACCCTTTAAACCCAGCTTACTATTTTACTAGCTTACTATTAAATATTGTGTTTTGTGTTCCATATGGATATAATGGTTTACCATGCACCGATACGAAGCAAAATAAATACATAAACAAACAATAATGAAGACCAAAAAAGACAAGTATAGTTTCAGTTAAAACTACTTTCATTACAAACCTTTTAAATATTCTAGGATAGTATTTTATTGTTTTTCAGTCAGCAGGGAGAGATGATCCAAGACAGACAGATGCTGTAGATACAGTAATAAGTTTAACATACATTAGCACACTCATGCCATATTTTTCTATATGTTGCTAGCATGTTTATAATGTTTTAACAGGTTACACGTTGCTACTGTAGTCATAATACTGCACGTTTACAATATTTTAGCCAGTTGCTAGCATGGTTAGCACATTGTTCATTATTTAGCTAACATAATTCTAGTTTGTTTAACCTCTTAGCCAGCATCTTCATTTTGAGCATTATAAAGTCTAGTTGATGGATAGTAAAGCCTAACATGTCTTCATTCCAAATATACATGAACTGTGAATGTAGACCAAATAATTCAGCAATTGTTACTGTCTTAGTTTGGGAAGGTCATTTTTGAGAAAATGCCTCTGACGGTGAAGGAAAATAGGACACTGATATAGTCTCGGAAAATTTTACAGAAATCTTATTTTGCATGCTATCTTCATCAAATTTGAAATGCAAGCTCTTGAGACACTTGGCTTTCAAAGTATATATTTTTTTCTAGGTTATTACATTAATGTTTTCCTCTGCTTGTATATGGAAAAAGTCCTTACGCATATACCTTATACATTAGGAAAAACAGAGATTGAACCCTACTGAGAAAGAAAAACAATTACTATTAAAACCAGCTTTACTAACTTAATATTTAATATTGTGTTTTGGGGCATGTTCCATATGGATATAATGGTTTACCATGCACCGATACAAAGCAAAATAAAAATAAAAATAAATAAACAATAATAAAGACCAAAAAAGACAAGTATAGTTTCAGTTAAAACTATACTTTCATTACAAAGCTTTTAAATATTCTAGGATAGTTTTTTTTTTTTTTTACTCAGCAGGGACAGATAATCCAAGACAGACAGACACTGTAGATACAGTAATAAGATTAACATACATTAGCACACTCATGCCATATTTTTCTGTATATTGCTAGCATGTTTATAATGTTTTAACACGTTACAAGTTGCTACTGTAGTCATAATACTGCACGTTTACAATATTTTAGTTAGTTGGTAGCATGGTTAGCACATTGTTCATTATTTAGCTAACATAATTCTAGCTTGTTTAACCTCTTAGCCAGCATCTTCATTTTGAGCATTAAAAACTCTAGTTGATGGATAGTAAAGCCTAACATGTCTTCATTCCAAATATACATGAACTGTGAATGTAGACCAAATAATTCAGCAATTGTTACTGTCTTAGTTTGGGAAGGTCATTTTTGAGAAAATGCCTCTGACGGTGAAGAAAAATAGGACACTGATATAGTCTCGGAAAATTTTACAGAAATCTTATTTTGCATGCTATCTTCATCAAATTTGAAATGCAAGCTCTTGAGACAATTTATTGAACCATACAATTTTTCAGTCTCATTACTTCATAATGCTTAACTTTTTTATATTTTTTGGATGAAACTTTCTTTGCTCAATGTGTCGTCTTTCCAAATGATGCCTAATTTATGTTTATAGCTCACTGGGGTCAAGAACTGTTACCATTTAAATTTAGGTAGGTGTAAATCTCAAAAGTGAGTTCTGGCTAACAGGTTTTGACAACATTTTTTCACGGCATTAACCTCTAAAGAATGTTATCACTTTTACGTAATACTCTAAACAGTAGCTTTCAATTCAATTAATGGCAATGCATTTTGCTTATTAAAGAACAAATAATACAAAAATAATAGGGTCCCACTGCTGTATTTAGGAAATGACGATTATGTTGTTTTGATATCTAGATACTATATATTTTTAGAGCTTGAAGAATTAGTAAATGACAATGATGCATCATATCGGTTTAACCTTGAATAAAACAATGGTCACATTTGTGAGTCTTATAGGTTATCAAATAGGATGCTAAGGAGGTAAACATGCCGTAATCATTAGATAACTCAAATAAGCCTTTGTTTCCCACATTCTAGCTTGTTAACTATGAACTAGGTGTATCTGCAGGACACTCATTCTTTATGACACCAGAAGGGACTGTGGTAAAGTTCAATTGTCAGTCTGTGACTTTAAAATATAGTAAGATGGGTTGGCAGGAGGGTGTTTTGAGTAATTACTGGAGCAGACTTTACAGCAACATCAGGAACTTTATACCGAGAAACACCTTAAGAGCAGTAAAGCTCATAGCACCTGGCCTTTAATAGGGAAGCGCTGTTTGAGCTATGAACTACCCAGCAGGTTGGATTTCTCTGGGCTACAAATTTATGACATTGCCCTTATTTTGCCTCAACGCTAAATATAAACATTGACAGCTGAGGCGGGATAGAGAGAGCGCTTTAAAGAGTTTGTATGGAATTTGATTTATGCTACATGAAGTCTAACAAAGCCTTTAATTGGGTGTTCTGAGGGCAAATGAAATTTATAGAGCAGCTGTTTGTTACACAACAGCATAGTGGCTTATTTTCTGTAAGTCATGATAAAGGGGGGATGGAAACAACCAATTTACGATGTATACCTCTGCTTTGTTCCAGAAAAATACGACATGCATGTGTCTAAATTTATTATGCACTGTAAAACCCAGTAAGTTAAGGTAACTCAAACCATTTGAGGAAACCGATTGCAACAAACCATTTAAGTTCAAAAATTAATCCTAATGAGTACTGTGAACTTAATCCATTTGAGAAAACAAAGCAACTTGAGAACAGTTAAACCCAATAAATGAAGATAAATCAAATCAACTGAGTACTGTAAAACCCAATAAGTTAAAGCAACTCAAACCATTTGAGAAAACCGTTTGCTACAAAGCCTTTGAGTTAAAACAAACTGATCTGAGTACTGTGAACTTACTTGAAGTAATAAGGTATTTAATTAACTCATTACCTTAAACACTGAGTTCAAAACTCTTTTCAAATAAGTAGAATTAACCTTCAGTACATTTTGAGTTAACTACACTCATTTCATTTGATAAAAGGCTGTTGGGTTTTACAGTGTACAGTATATGTGGTATATATACAACTTTCCACAAACTATTTTCCAACACTGGGTTCCACACAGTCTGAGTTGGGACAGCATCAAAGAGTTATGTGAACTTATTTTTTTTTACAATACAAAATATTTAGTTTTTTAGCATAACGTTGTCACTATAAAATTTTGTTTTAGCGCTTTTTAAATAAGTAGTTTGAACAGCAAATGTCATTTTTTGAGTGATCGTTATACTTAGTAGTTCATTTTTCAATTGAATTGTGAAGTACAGTAGTCAACACCTACACTGAAAAAAAAAACTAATTAAAATGAGCTGAATCAACACAATTCTTCAGTTTATTTGGGGGGTAACTTAATTGTTTTATATTTTATGTCAACTTAAATCATTAAAATTTTAAATTTTAAATCATAAAAAAAGTATGAACGGTTGATAAATCAATGTAAAGAATTTTATTTAATTTATTATGCTCCGTTTACACTGTCAAGTCTGGATGCCCAATTCTGATTTGTGGTCTATATATGTTTTTTTTTTTTTTGTATTTTTTATTTTTTGGCCTGTCCGTTTACACGTTCTTTTAATTGTGACCGATCTTTTATTTATGTGTTATCTCTTGCTAGAGAACTTACAATATCGGGCATGCATAAAGGTGGGTTCTAGCATCTACGCCACACTAGCCACAGTGGAAGAAATTGTCTTGCTTTTAGTTCTGCGAAATTCGCCCAACTTAAAATAATTTTGAGCCAGAGGAGGAGGGAAACAGCCATCAAGGCAGCTTTCTCCTATGGTTTATAAATTTTGCAGTAACCAAGGCAACATCATTATTTCTGCAGTTCTATAGGTGCCAACCTGCTGAATTAGCTAGATTTAATCGATTTTTATTCAGTATATAAATAATGTTTGAGTTTTGGATTAGTTTCTGACTTTAATATTTAGTAAGTATTATGTAATTTAAAATCTCACTAGTGTTTCATGGTCTTAAAATGTTGGAAAGAGTCTTAAAAAGTTCTTAAAAGGTATTGAATCTCACTCTGATTCCTGTATATACTCTGATTTAATCGTGTTGGGACAACATAAAGGAATTGTATAAAACCCTGCATTTTTACAGTGAAGTTGTGGGTAAACACAGAAGTATCACATAAAAGTTTTTTTTTTTTTTGTATGGATCTACGGGCACATTTAAAAACTCTGTCTGAAAAAAGGCAATTTTATTGGGAATTGTACTGTTTTAATGGGAACTATAATGATCTTTTTACTGTTAGTCTAATGTATTGACTACAATTGGTGGCAAGTTAAAACTACTAAATCCTAATGGAGTACATCACCAAACAAACTATTTAAATGTGGTGATGGTTAATAATATTTTCTTAGCATTTGTAGAGAAAACCGTTAACTTTGGTTTGCTTCAGTGGTGCGGTAGAATACTATAGGACATTTCTAACAATTTTCAAGCATGTCTTAGCAAGTTAACACCATATTAACCATATCTCTAGCATGCTTTAACTTAGCAAGGTGCTAACATGTCCTTTAACAAGTTGCTTATATATTTGTCTTAGTACAGTTACATTTTAAAGTGTTGCTAAAGCATCTTCAAGCACATTTAACTTGTAATTTAGCATTATTATTTTTGACATGTAGTTAACGTTTTCAGCTACTATTCTAATATAGCATGGTGCTAGCATGTTTTAGCTTTTTAAGATAGATAGACAGACAGACAGACAGACAGACAGACAGACAGACAGAGATAGATAGATAGATAGATAGATAGATAGATAGATAGATAGATAGATAGATAGATAGATAGATAGATAGATAGATAGATAGATAGATAGATAGATAGATAGATAGATAGATAGATAGATAGACAGATAGACAGATAGATAGATGTAAATTAGCTAAACTAGAATGTATGCTTGCAGTAAATGATTGTACATAACAGTAAGGGAAATCCGAAAACAAATAGCTACAACAACTCAAAGAGCTGCAGAGGATGAAAGTGGTCAGTGTGAGCAGCTTTATGTCGGTATTTCACTGATCCCTGCCAATCTAATTTGTTTCTCGGGGCGTCTGATTAGCTCTTGAATTGGTGTGATTACGAGGAAAGCTCTCATGTTTTCTCAGCTGACAGTCAGTTGTATCTAGCTGCAGGCTAGCAATTAGCCATCCTCTGCCCTCTAATAGTAAAAACATGGCTCTGCATTCGAGGATTGCATTTAGCAGGAATTATCTCTCTGTAAAAGGGCATGTTTACTTTGCATCACGCCTTACAATAAAAAGTGCACCAGATTAAAATATAAAATGTAGCATTTTTGGTTAATTTAACCTAATTATCCTAGATAAGCTTTTTAATGTCACTTTAAGCTGAATACTAGCATCCTAAATAATATTAATAAAAAGTTATGTATTGTCCTCATGGCAATGATAAAAGAAATCAGTTATTAGAAATGAGTTATTAAAACTATTATGCTGACAGTCAGTTGTATCTAGCTGCAGGCTAGCAATTAGCCATCCTTTGCCCTCTAATAATAACAACATGGCTCTGCATTCGAGGATTACATTTAGCAGGAAGTATCTCTGTAAAAGGGCATGTTTACTTTGGGTCACAAAATAGCCCTACAATATAAAGTGCACCATTAAAATATAGCGTTTTTGGTTAGCATGCATGTCTTTATTGGTGGATAATTAATTAACACTAATTCAGTCACTTTCATTATGAATCTTTAGCATTACTTACTATGTATTATGTTTATCTCACACTCAGTCCTCCTTCTACCTCAAAGTGATGAGTTAAAGCTTAGAATGGGCCATGATCTCTAAACCAGCTGGAAACATATGTGTCTTTGCTGCTACAAAAGGTGGGTGAAAGTGACTGGGACGTTTGTTTATTTTAATTGCAATAAAATTCCCCTTTCTTCTCTGAAACACAAACATTGTTCAGTGCCTGTTATAGGATGAGGTTGGCTTGGTATTTGGTTTCTGGAACATTTATTTTATGTCGCCAAAACCAGCATAATCTAAGTGTGCACTTTTAATTCTCATGTTTCAGTATACTGATGTGGATATTTAAATCTCCTATATATGTCCTCATTTGACCACAGGGTGACCTCACATTAACTAAAGCAATTTGTATGTCTTTGCATAAAGAAATATAATCTTCTGTGCAAGCGTTTGGTGCTTTTAAATATTAATAAAATAATCAAATGTCATTTAAGATCCCATTGCCACACTGAAATGGATCCGTCTTTATTATTTGTGTTGCTTATTTGTGTAAAATTTGAGAAATTTATTTCAACATGCCAGAAAAACAAATGCAGAAAAGGAATTTGCCGAAATAGTTCTCATAAATACTTTTTTTTAACTTCACAATTAATTAAATTACTTCTGCTGAATGCACCAAGATGTTTACATTGAGAGTTAGGTAGGGATGTCCTGATCAGGTTTTTTTTGCCCTCCAGCCCTAGTCATTTGAATTTATATATCTGCCGATCCGATACTTCGTAAAAGCCGATCCGATACTTCTTTAATACATAAAAAAAAGAATAAAGGAGAGCGAAGAAACAGCTCCAGGATGTTCCTCATTTTTTATTCAATTCACCTTATTCTAACATTCAACAGCTCTGTTAACAAACAGAGCACTTCTGTGAGGTAGTTTGAACAATCAAGTGATAATTAACATTAGTTCTTTACTTTTGGACTTTTGTGCAACAGTAAATATTTAAAAATCTAATGAAAAAAAAATACTCAACTTAAAGTACTTGGCAGGCAATCCCAAGTTTACATTTCTCAAAGTTTGCTATGGCAATATTGTCAACATTAACTTTATAATGTTTGTAGAGCACAGACATACTCGCGCTTTCTGCTTTAAGCTGCTTCCATGTTCTACTTTGCCGGTGTTGTGGCTGGAGGCGCACCATTGCCGTAAAATGCAGCCCCTCAGAAACATACATCTATTTACTGAAATTAATAATAATAATAATAATTTAAAAAAAATTTATATATATATATATATATATATATATATATATATATATATATATATATATATATATATAYATATATATATATATATATATATATATATATATATATATATATATATATATATATATATATATATATACAGTATATATATGGTACCACTTTATATTAAGTGTCCTTAACTACTATGTAATTACATCATAAAATAAATATAATGTACTTACTGTGTTTATAATGTATTTGAGAACACTTGTGGTGCTTTAGAGTTGGGATAGGGGTTGGGTTATGAACAGGTTTGGTGGTATGGGTAGGTTTGAGGGAGGGTTAAGGTGTAAGGGATGGTCAACAGTGTATTTACAAATGTTATTACAAAAGTTAATGACAGATGTAATTATATACATGTATTTAATCAAGCATAAGTATATACAGTGAATACATGTATTTACACAATAAGTACATTGTAACAAACTATTTATTCCTGTGTAAGTGCATATTAGTTAAGGCCACTTAATATAAAGTGGGACCAAATATATATATATATATATATATATATATATATATATATATATATATATATATATATATATATATATACATATATATAATGTGTGTGTGTGTGTGTGTGTGTATATATATATATATATATATATATATATATATATATATATATATATATATATATATATATATATATATATAAATATATATATATATATATATATATATATATATATATATTATACAATAGAGTTATGACTATAATGAGAGTGACTGAGGTGAGTTTTATGAATGGAACCCTTCCCATACGGAAGATAAATTAATAAATAAATAAATAAATAAATTGATTGACTTTAAAAACATTACAGATGAAATTAAGTAAATTGTTTAATGTCTGGTTTATTTTAAAACAGCAACAATAATTTTTTGTGTTCCATGTTGCCTAAAAGTCACCAAAAACCCACCAAAAAGCCTAATTTTAGGCTACACTACAGTCAATATTATTATTTTACATTTACTTGTAAACCTGGTGCATTTTAAAATGAGTTTCACAACTTTGCCTTGCTTTATCCATCAAAATAATAATTTTACAGTTTAATCAATTATGGCCTTTGATTT
Organism: Danio rerio; assembly: GCF_049306965.1. Lineage (NCBI taxonomy): Eukaryota > Metazoa > Chordata > Actinopteri > Cypriniformes > Danionidae > Danio > Danio rerio. The sequence continues at coordinate 8,231,068 of NC_133188.1, forward strand.
TCTTTTTGTTTATGAAGACTGAGAATGCTAATGGAAGTCTATGAGGGATTGCATTTTGCAGAAGGGGTGCATTTCTGGGCACAACACCGACATTTAACCAATAGTGTCTCTGCAACAAAGTGATGTCATGTCGCACGCGTTGCTGTTTCTGTGTAAAGCCAAGAAAGAGGTCTAACTCTGTGCCACCGCATAACAGTTATATAGTATATATACAGTTGAGGTCAGAATTATTAGCATCTCTTTGAGGTGTTGTTTTTAAAGGCACCTTATTCTTTGCGTTCGAGCAGACACAGCCACTTGAATATTTTTGGTTGATTTTGCTTGATGTTGTAAACTGATATTTTCTTATTATATATTTCTGCTTTGTCTGTATAATTATGCAAACACTTGTTTGTAGAGCAAGTAGTTTGATCGTTTTCTGCGGTTGACCATTCCTAGTCATTTCTCCCATAGACAACAATCACAAAAAACGACCGCACTTACGCATTGAAGTCAATAAATAATACTTATGATTAGTACAACTCACTTTTTAAAGTAACTACTGCTTTCTACAATGCCGAATGTGGCTCTTACATTGCATCATCCTGAGAAGTACTTTTGCAGCTCTCGAAGAAAAGAAGCCCACATCATGATGGTTAGGAAAACAAAAGGGTTGCCGAGTCCGTGTATGAATAGATAGATGGACGGAGGTGTCGAGTTACAGAGCTTTCAGTGCCCATTCCAGCTGAACTTTGTTCAACTCACAGCTGTCAAGCTCAGAGATGCAGTGAAGTCTTCACTTCAGCTTTGAAATCTATTATCACTCAAACATGTGTCATTTCTTATGAAAGACAAGGCAGGCCCATAGTGAGCCAACACTCCTACGCTGGACCCATCTTCTTCCTTTAATGGGGTATACGATCAGTCAGGGTCTCCAGAATGACAGGCTGTCTGCTTCACCTATCATGGCGTTTAATGTTGGAAGTGCCGGAAGCATCCATTTCTCTGTCCTCCCCCTCTCCACACCTGTTCAGACTGCTTCCTTTCTACAGCGTCGATGATTTGAGCAGCAGCAGGTTGATGGAAAGCAGCACACATGGTCGGACACATACACACACACACACACACACAGTTATGCTAGCTGGAGGTCAGCTAATACATTGCATATGGACAGTGTACTGCGCACAGGAAGGCTTCTAAGTGTCTTTGCTTTCCCTGATTGGAAGCCAATGCTTTTCACACCTGGTCATTAAGATGGGCGATGAGAAATGTGCTTGGCGCATGGCTGAATATTTTAAGAGATAATCCAATGTTTCCATCGAGATCACACAAGTCTACTGTGGGATATAAGCTCAGAAACTGGATGTGATGATGACTACTCTACGCTATGCACAACAGTCATAAAAAGCTTTGGCAACAACAACAACTACGTTCACTTAAAAAAGGTTTGAATGTCAAAAAATATTAAAAATCAAACCAAGTGGCAATTGCACTGTGTTAAAATAGTTGGGTAAAAAATACCCCAACATATAACCCAACTATACGTGATTATAGCACCTTACCAACTAAAAAAAAAAAAAACCTACAGATGATTGCCTAACATAATTTTTTTTTACCTTTAAAATTATATAAAAAAAAGGGATGCCTATTGAATTGCATGTAACCCATGCCAAAATGTAATCAATTTTCATGGTAATAACTGTGAAACCGTTTATGTAAACGGTTGCGTAATCTTTGCATAACCTTCATTGATAAAATCAGTAATAGCGAAACTGTGCATATTATTTTTATGATATATTGTTGCCTTAAGTCAGTAACTTAGGCAGTAATGCAAAGTAATAATAAATAAGTGAATAAATAGCCTAAATTAAAGGAACAAGGGGGACCAAAATCAGTCACCAGGTCTAGTGCCCCACTATGGGATGAAAATATCCCCTGAGTTATGACATCCTGTCACCTGGCCTGGTTTTACTATAAATATGAAAATGCCAAAATAAGTGTGGGTAAAAATATTACTCACATTTTAAAGCTTTCTTCTGTTTTGATAAGGGTTTGCTCCTATAACAATATGAGAACCACACACAATCCAATCCCAAAATTCAAAGCTGATGCAGCTCTTTTCAGAGAAGTGATGACCTCACTCACCCCAGCACAGTCATATATAGTTTGGCCAAAACTCATTAATGAAGACTTTTTTTGTGCGGTTCCAATAACAGTCTTGGGTTAATCCCTTACAGTATGTCACAAAAGTGAGTACACTCCTGACATTTCTGCAAATATTTATTTATATCTTTTCATAGTACAACACTGCTGAATTGACTCTTTGACACAATGAAAAGGAGTCAGTGTAAAGTTTGTATAGCAGTGTAAATTTAACAAAATATCTGAAAATATAGCCAATAATAGCTAAACCCCTGGCAACAAAAGTGAGTACACCCCTAAGTAAAAATGTAAAATGTTAATATTTTGAGTGGCCACCATCATTTACTAGCATGGCTTTAATTTTCTAGGGCATGGAGTTGACCAGAGCTTCACAGGTTGCCACTGGAATCCTCTTCCACTCCTCCATCACAACATCACAGAGGTGGTGGACATTTGACACCTTGTGCTCCTCCACCTTCCTTTTCAGAATGCCTCAAAGGTGTTCTATGAGGTTTAAGTCAAGACATGTTTGGCCAGTCCATCACCTTTACCCTCTGCCTCTTTAGCAAGCCAGTGGTCTTCTTGGAGGTGTGTTTGGAGTCATTGTCATACTGGAAAACTGCTCAGTATTAATGCACAGCTAAGAGCGTTACATGTGACGTGGGTTATGCCATTCACTTGACGCAGTAGTATAAACCAGGCTTTAAAGGGACTTTGGTATAGTTTAGTAGTATATTATAGTAGTGGTGTCTTGATCAGGTTTGTTTGCCCTCGAGTCTGAGTCATTTGATTTTGAGTACCGATACCGAAACCCGATACTTCTATAGTACATGAAAATTTTTTTTTAATTTAGGTTCTATGTGCTCCATAAGCATAACAAATCCAGGGTTTTCTACAAAAGCGAATGAAAGGTCATTTATTGCGATCATTTGTGCTATCTTGGCTCAATGGCGTAGCGCAGTGGTCCCCAACCTTTTTCCTTTTTCTGCGGACCGGTCAATGCTTGACAATTTTACTGCGGATCGGGGGATTGAAATAATAATAATAATAATAAACGTGAATCCACTATGTACTCATGTGGAACATTATTAGCCAACCCAGGCTCATTCTGAAAACGTAGTCCAGCGGACGTTTCTGGAGACCGCGAAATACTTCCCAGGAGGTACGTGTGGCTGCATTTCATTTTTTTAAGCAAATGATACGGGGCGGTGTGATGCCGTTCCCTTTCGCGATTGCCGGCTGACTGATTACCAACGTGTTGAGGGCTTTACGCCGCAATCAGTTTGTTCGGTCAGCTCATCGTGTGCGTCGGCGGGCTTCAGATGCAGAGAGGAGGAGTTGACAAAGGCGTCTGGGGAAGAGTCCGGGGAAGAGCGGTTTCAGAAATCAAGTAAGACAAAAACAGAATCCAAAAAATAAAGCGAATGAGTTCATAACAGGGTGAGAACGTGGTAAAATCCGGTAAAACTGGTTGGGTTCAGGGAAGGAGGAGGGTGAGTCAGCCGATTGGCCAGTCGCACAGTCCATCATTGGGTCAGTCAGACAGCGGCCTCTGGTGGGTTGACGCGAGAACAGCGCGGGCACGAACGGTACTCGCGAGAGACGTTCAAGATAGAAAAAGCGCATAAAGCGGCCTCTCGCGGATTCGCAAAAACAAAAACTGCACAAATACGTACCTCTTGGGACGTATTTCGCGGTCTCCAGAAACGTCCGCTGGACTACGTTTTCAGAATGAGCCTGGGTTGTTATTAGCACATTGCTCCCCCATTACAATGCTATTATAACATTAGGAAGTAATAACTTTATTAACACATTGCTCCAACAATATAACATATTATAACATCAAAAACTGTCCATAACGCTAAATCAATGGGAGCCCTGAGCTTGTTTCTTTGCAACGCGATGGTCCCATCTAGGGGTAATGCAGAAGGAAGATTGCCGGAAAGAGCGCGTGCACGTCTAGAACATGCTGACGTGAGACATCTGCTTTAGCCAATCAGAACAGTCTGCGCGCCTTTGAAAATTTTTCCAGACACATTCAGCTGCTAGAAATTAGTCAGTTAACGTTTATATGTTCATCTTAATGCCAACTGTGTAAATAATTATCAATAAGATGCTTATGATAAGCCATTGTTTGTTTACCTTCAAGCTTTGCGTGTGCCTGTGAAACAGCCAGTGAGCGCCAGCACACACACATATCATGTACACCTCGACATGCGAAAGTGTTTCTGCCATGACTTTAATCCAGAACACCGGCAGAGTTGTTGTCTCGAACGTGGTTTTAAGGCCGCCGTCATTTGCGATCTCCAGCAGTTGGTCTTCTTGCACGAACATGCTGGATTCAGCTGGTTTGTTGACAAATGGGTCACATATTCATTCTTTTACATTTATGGGTCCTTTGAGGTTGGGAAGTAGCTCTCAAACTCCTTTAACAGCAAAGACTGGTGATCGTGCACCAGCTTAGTGAGTGAGGGCGCAGGCTCAGTCTCACACAAAATCCCTGTGAATGTTTGAAACATGTCCAATATGCCTCTGTTCACGCGCCATCCCCACAAATTCAGTTTGGCTTTAAATGCAGCTACTTTATCTGCCAACTTAAAGATGATTAATTCTTGTGTGGCCCAGTACTGATTGATCCACCGACCGGTACTGGTCCGCGGCCCGGGGGTAGGGGACCACTGGCGTACAGGACGGGCCCACAGGGCACGCACCGCCAGCGGCAGGCCACGTGATAGGATTTCTGTCCTCTGCAAACTCTCCTGTAGCGTGAGCTGACTCGTTTTCGGTTGGGTTGCCTGGGTAAACTCGCTGTTTTGTGTCGGGCATTTGCTTTTGAGGTGCCTTATCAGGTTTGTTGTGTTAAACGTAGCCTTTTCTTTTCCACCTCTAGCAATCCCAAGTTTAACTGTCTCACAGTTTGCTATGGCAATGTTGTCATCATCAACTGTATAATACCTCCAGCCCAAAGACAAACTCATGCTTTCCACTTCAAGCTGCTTCTGTATGGAAGGCCGTTGGGGCCAAAACGTCACTTCTGTAATCTACTTTGACGGCATTTAACCAATAGCATCTCTGCAACAAAGTGATGTCATGCTGCATACGTTGCTGTTTCTGTGTGAAGTCAAGTATGATACATATATCTCATCGGGAGGTAACGTCTGATTCCGATTGAGTCTGAAACTCCCTGATATGGCCCAATGTCTAATCACGTGATCGGATCTGGACATCCCTTTAGTAGTATAATATAATAAAATACTATAGTACAGAGTAAGAAAAGTTTGATGCCATGTTTGTCCCAACTGCAACATTGATCACTTAAATTATTTACTCACTTAAATGTAATTTATACCTACATCTTAAATAAAAAAGACATATCACTACAGATATATATACAAACTCCAGAGTTTTCATTTTATGCAAAGGTTTTTTCATTTTATTTAAATAGTTAACCAGTATTTAATGACTTATTGTCACAATAGCAACACAATTATTTTCAAGCAGTTTTAAAGCACTTCATCTAAAATCTAAACACTTTTCAAACCTTGAAATTCAAGCATTTTCAAGGATTTGAACCCTGGCTCTTTGAAAGAGGAGTTATACAACTATGGGGAGCTAATTTTGCACATATTGGCTTTTGTTTATTTTATTTAGCTTTATAGTAGGACATTGAGCTTGTGTTCATTCATTTCATTTAAAATTTGATAGACCATTACACTTTTAGCACACATCACTATTCAATTGAGCCTGGACTAGAATGATGAGCATATTTTAACTATTGTCAAACACATGCAGAAACTATTGTATAATCGATCCACATGGGTCATTACCCTTCGTGGCTTTTAAAAACTCATTTAGGCTTTCAGGCGAAGCTCAGTCAAGTCAACATTGTGCAATCAGACATATGCCAGGCACAAGCTTCTACAGAAACTTTTTATGCCATAAAGAATGTCAGTTCTGCCAGAGCAGATGTGATGACAACTTAGATTTCCTGTTCTAGAACCCATATTACCTGAAACCTACTCAATCATCAACTGCAGTTCATAACGCCTGAGTGTTTAGCTTCGGGTAAACTGGCAATTTAGCTCCATGATAACCACAAGAAATGGGATGCGAACTTATGGGGAGGAGCCATGAGGTGAGAGATCGGAGGAATAATACAGCTGTGAAAATAGCCCATGGATTACATGTTACCAGACAAACAAACGGTGTGATTCAAAGGATGCACTTTGACTTAATATAAAGGATACACAGTGTGAGGGATTTCAGCAGCATTAAACCAACACACTGATCAAGTTCAAATGCTTTTCATTCTACTGTTTGTTGTTTTTTCTTCATTAAAGTAACTAGTGTTTCACATCTGCAGTACCTGTTTCTAATTTGCCTGGCTTTGGATGCATTAACCATTTCAAGCTTGAGATATGAAATAATGGTCCGTAAAATCAGGTTTTTATGTCTAAGGCCATGTCCACACGTTTTCCATAAGTTTTCTCTTTCCTTGTGTTAAAAAAATAATAAATTATCCACATGAAAAAACTATTTGATGCGTGGTAAGGGCATTCCAAGGCAACAGGTACGTTTACAATAAATGCAAAAATAAGTATTTGCACAAGTAAATTGCAATTAGGGGAGTCGATGCAAACGTGAAATAAAAGAATGTGCAATGTGTTTCATGCATTTTAAGAGTTCACACTTAGCTGACGATTTATAAAAGCTTGTTTGGGATGCTGTCCCGGGAGAGAGCCCTGAGCTCAAGGGATCCTCAAGCCCGGGGCTTCCTCCCGTTGGCAGAGCAAGAGGGGAGCCTGAGCTCGGTGGATCTCAGAACTCCCCGACTGCGGTAGCTAAGGGAACAGAGGGGTTAGACAAATGTTTGATTGTTATACGTGTTGAATGTCTTTGGATGGTGGTAGGAAACCGGAGAACCCAGGGAAAACCCAAGCCGACACGGGGAGAACATACAAACTCCTCACAGAAACACCCACCGGCCCTAAGGGACCAGTGCCAGCAGTGTTCTTGCTGTGGGGCTCGCAGTGCTAACCACTGGGCCGCCGTGCCGCCCAATCAGAGGTAAAGGAGGATAATAGGGGAGGAGGGGGGGTTCTTCCAAACGAAGATAAAATGAGCTGAAAATTGTGGTTATTTATTGTAGCTTAGGGCTCATGTGATTGGAAGATAGTGATTAGCAAATACGGGACCGACCGTGATAAATCATAAGCACGTGATCCTCTCGAAATTAGTTTACGAATAAACTTCACTTAGTGTGTCTTGTCGGCCAGTCATAAAGGAGAATACAGCACACACACGTCATGAGGCAAAAACTCTGGTTTCAGTAGCCACCAGTGGTGTAAAGCAGGAGTTCTCAAACTTTTTAGCCCCCAAAATAACAATGCCAGTGACTCGCAACCCCCAATATCCTCTCAAGAGAATATAAATATATAAACCTTGCACCCAACAGTAAAAAGATACCAATAGGCTCAAGTCTATTTGTTGTTTATTTTTGGAGCACGCCACTCGAAGACAATACTCCGTGTTCAGTTGTGGTCTGTATTTTTTTTTAATGTATGTGAGTGCTGTAGAGGTGTCCGAAAGTTTAACCTGGTGCCATAAAATCAATGTCTGACATTACTGCTTTGTCTTAAATAAAACGTAATCACCCCTGAGGTCGCAAAAACAAAACATTTTGAAAGGCTGATGGCTTTTTAGTTGCATGTTGCTTTCTTAATGTTTATTATTAACATGTTAACAATGTTACCATTAACTACTATTTTGTTCTTCAGTTGGTTATGGATACTTCTATTTAACTACTATTTTCTTCTTCAGGAGGTTATGGATAAACTATGGTAATTCTTATAATAGTTTAATAAAATGTAGATTTTTGAAAAAAAAACCCTGTCTTAATTCTCTTTAGCTTTAAGGCGTAGGGCTAAGGGAGAGGGGTGAATAGCCCTTCAAACTAAGATTTTTCAGGACCACATTAGAAACCAAGATGTAAGAAAATTTCCCAGAATACATCAGCCACAACGGCAGATAGTTACACTCAGAAGATCCACAAATTAGTATTTTTTAGTCATTATTACGAATTTGTTACGAATTTAAAATATTTATAACCACGTTCGTTTTTTACCATCATGCTTAAAAAAAAAAAATGCTAAAATGAAAACGGCTAAATTTCGCGATTTATAATACATAATCAATAATCCTGTATAGCAGTTCCACAACATTCTGACACTCTGTGACACTCGAATACCTTGTCAGAAAAGTGTAGTGGCTGGGAATGAGCTTTTTACAATGTCTGTTATAATGTTAATGTTTTTTTTTTTTTTTTTGGTGTGTTTACAGATGAATATGGCCACTGTGTTAAATGCAGTATTATGATCTTATTGTCACATTAGATCATTATGATAACATAATATATGCCTTCAGTGATTTCCTGAAGATAAATACTAAAAAATAAAGCAGCTGGAAAAACTACAGCAGTCGCGATCGTCTGATCTAATATGAAGCAAGAGATTGCGATGTCATATGATGACAGGTGCTGCAGGTGCTGTCTAAGTTCTTAGGGGTACATTTTGAAGCCCTTCCCCTTCACACTCACTCAGTTTAAAGGGCCAAGGGGAAGGGGTAGGGTGTACAAAAATAGAATTGAAATTGGGCCTTACTTTCCCTTGAGCACATTTTTAGTGCAGTATTGGTGCTTTTACTCCACTACTTTACTTAAACCTGCAGTCACTACTTTCTTTTTTCTTGTCTATGGGGATTAGAAAAATCAGTACTGTGAATCCTATCCAATCAAATAGCACATAGAAGGCAAATCGTATGATAATGAAATACCTTCAAGACATGGGCGATTTATAATTGCAGAAAACTGTTTGGAAGTATTAAAAACGTCCAAGATGTCTAAAATCTTTACCCGCATCGACCCAAAGACTGTTTAGATCAGGGGTGCTCAATCCTGTTCCTGGAGATCTACCTTCCAGCAGATTTCAGTTGCTACCCATATCAAACACACCTGCCTGTAATTATCACGTGGTGTTCAGGTCCTAATTAATTGGTTCAGGTGTGTTTGATATGGGTAGCAACTGAAATCTGCAGGAAGGTAGATCTCCAGGAACAGAATGGAGCACCCCTGGTTTAGATGCATGTCACTGATGAGAAAATGACAAATGTTTACTCTGTGATGACAGGAATGACCTCCAACACCCAGCAGGCACAAGTCGTCAACATGACATCAGATTGACGTTGTACCCCAACACCATGGGGACGTTTCATTTAATTTGGAAATGAAAATCGGGTTGACATCAGAACCCAACGTCCAACCTAAAATCAATCAAATATCAACGTCTAATGATGTTACAGTGTGAAGTTGTGTGGATGTTACCACTATGACGTCTATCAGATGTTGGATTTCGGTTGCCATACCTTATGAATAAATGTCAGTATGTGACATCAATATGAAGTTGGTTAGAGATGTTGGCTCAACGTTGGATTTTAGTCACTTTACACAACCTAAAATCAAACAAATATTAACCAGCCAACTGACCCAGCCAGGGCTCGAACCAGCTTCTTGCTGTGAGTTGATTGTGCTTTAGTGTATTTAGTCAAAACCTTTAGATGAGTCCAGCTATTAGTAAAGCTGTCAACCCTCTCTTCTATTTTCTACAAAAGATGTTGGCAAATGTTCAGGGCTCACTCATTTGTACAGTAGATTAAGAGCAGACTGTATTAGGGATCATTATTTTAGGTCAGCTTGTGCTACAGGCAGACAGGTGCGTACATAGTGAGTACAACGATGAAGAAAACTAACAAAATCCTCTCTCCAGCTTCCCCTCGAAGAAAAAAAAAGGCAAATTACCTGACCATAAGTGCTCCGAGGCCTGTAATTTATTTGATGTGGATGTCAGCAATACTTTAATAACCAAAAAGAAAAGAAGTTTTAAGGGTGGAGCCGGGGCCTAATTATAGAAGTGTGAGAGAGCCATGCAGACCAGAAGGGGCCTGAGGCTTGATCTACAACCACTGTAACCCAGGACCAGCCATCCTTTGCATCTCGTGTCATTAAAAAAGAGGGCAGCTCTGCATTTTGGCCACCCTTTAGTGTGGAAAGGCAGGGGGAAATGAAATGAAAGAGGCGGGCAGAAAAGCTTGCACTCATTAACATCTGCACAAGGATTAGGACACTCTTTTAACACGTGCGACCCATAACAGTCCCAACATGTAATAATACAGAGCTGGAAGCCGAGGTAGTAATTTTGATATTTAAGAGCCGCAGCTGTTTGATAGGCTGAAAAGGGGCTGGTGCAGAGATGCAGAGAAGGGAAGATCAACGTGTTTTGCATGATAGTTACTCAGTATAAAGAGAAGTTCAAAGAAGTTTAGAGGAATTACATTTCTTTGATCCTCAGTTTTGAGATACAAATATTTACGAATGTAAAGAAAATCAAGCTTCCAAAATAACAAGGAACAAGTATCACAAGATGATAGAGTAGGGAAAGCTCATGTATCTGGCAAAGGGGATATATTTTTAATGTGTAACTTCAATACTCTTTTTATTTTTACAGGGTTGGTAATATATGCAGTAGCACATTAATAATTCCTTACATTTATGTAGCGCTTTTCTAGACCAGGGGTTCCCAAACTTTTCAGCCCGCGACCCCTAAAATGAGAATCCCAGTGACTCGTGACCCCCAATATTCTCTGAGGTGGTGGTTATAAATACAGAAACCTTGTATGCAATGACGCACACACACCAATAGACCCAAGTCTATTCTTTGTTTTTTTATGTATATCAGTGCTGTAAATGGGCTGTAAATAGAAAGTTTAACCTGGTGTTACAAAATCTGCTGCATCTGACAGTATTGCTGTGTCTTTAGTATAATGTAATTACCCGAGAAGTCGCAATCCAATAGAACTAGTAACTATAAGCTACTATAGTAACTATATAGTTTATAGTAACTATAAACATTTATACAGTAAGTCTTAAGGTTTAATAAAAATTAATTGATTTTTGAAAATCACCAGGCGACCCCCCTTCATTGTCCCGCGACCCCTCGGGGGGTCCCGACCCCCACTTTGAGAACCTCTGTTCTAGACACTTAAAGTGCACATTGGGGGGAATCTCCTCATCCACCAACAGTGTATAGCATCCACTTGGATGATACGCCGGCGCCATGTTGCGCCAGACCACACACCAGCTGATTGATGGAGAGAAGCCAATTAAGATATGGGGATGGTTAGGAGGCCATGATGCACAGAGGCCAGTGGGCAAACCACTGATTAAACCCAGACACTTTTTTGCAGGACATCCTGGGATTTTTTAAGACCACAGAGAGTCGGGACTTCCAGCAGGATAACGTACCATGTCATAAAGCGCAAATCATTTCAGACAGGTTCTTTGAACATGACAATGAGTTCAGTGTACTCAAATGTCCTCCACAGTCGCCAGATCTCAATCCAACAGAGCACCTTTGGGATGTGGTGGAACGGGAGATTCGCAGACAAATCTGCAGCAACTGCATGATGCTATCATGTCAACATGGACCAAAATCTTTGAGGAACATTTCTAGTACTTTGTTAAATCCATGCCATGAAGAATCAAAGGGCACCTATGGTGAAAAATCTACTTTTCAAGCTACTTGGACAAACATATGTGTATATAGTGCATAGACCATCATATTGGGGTGATATAAACACACCCAGTCCTTTTTTTGTTCAATTTAACAACATAAAAACTGTGGACCAATTGGAGAGGTTTTCAGACCGACCGCAACTTTACGGAGGAGTGCGGTCCCCCCGCCCACCAAATTGATTGACAGCTGCACGCATTAACATGTCCCGGTAGTCACGTGTATGTGTCAACAAGACCAGACATACACAAAGCAACCGGGAATAAAAGGTCTGTTCAGTTCGCAAGGATCAGCAATCATCATCAAATGGGATAAAGAGTAAGTTTCACATGTTTAAAATGTTTTAAAACAGAGCACGTGTGTAATGAAGTACATCGATTTACTTCAGCTTTACTTCATCACCACAGCCATGTGTCAGAACAATTATAAAGGAAGACGCAATCCCTGTTTATGGACGTTAAATCAGGTTAATTTTGTATACTAGCATAACAGATATCCACACAGCAGTGGAGATTAGCCTGTATCCTGTCACATTTGAGTGCAAAAACAGTGCTAAGCTAAGTGTGCTCTGTCTGTCTGCCTGCCTGCCTGTCTGTGTGTGTGTGTGTGTGTGTCAGCTGCTGTGTATGTGTGCATCTGTGTGTGTGCGTGCACGCGTGAACTTTGCAACGATATTGCGTGTGACTCATCAATACAACTGCACAACACTCATTGGTAAAGTTCTTACTGTAGTATTTCTCACAAACGCTACGCCAGACCTTCTTCCTTTGAGTCTGTCTGTTGTCTGACGCAGCCGAGGGAGGAGATTAAAGCACGCGGGAAGGCACGTAGAAACAGTAGGCAGGGAGAACTCGCCTTAAAGGCGCAGTACGACAAAACCACCCCCTGGTGGAAATAAGTATAAAACAGCATCTTGTAAACAGTATAATGAAAAATCTGATGGGTGTTTTGAGTTGAAACGTTACATACACATTCTAGAGACGCAAAAGACTTATATTAAATCTAAAAAAAAGGGGTAACCTAGGTGCCCTTTGAGGCAGTTGTGACGGCAAAATGGGGTGGCCGGTAAGTGTACACTACATGTGTTGTTTATTAATTTAACCTTTTTGTTTCATTACAAAAATAAAATGTGTTAATTAATGCTGATTTGTTTTTAACAATTTTTTTGGTTAAACAGTTACAGTAACTAACAGGCAACAGTGTTGTCAGTATTCCATTGTGAAAAAAAAAAGCCTGGTAAGGTCTAACAGTGTACATCACTAATCCTACCCAATACATAAAGGCAACTACTACATTACAAATTAATAATAAGCAGCAAATTAGTAGTTTTTGGAGCTAAAAGTTTTAGTTAATGGTTTATTAATAGTGTGAATTGTACTTTAAAATTAAAACAAAGTGTCACTATTACAATGTATTAATGCATGTTGACATTACCTAAGATTGAGAAATGTTTTAGACCATCATTTATTACTGTTGCTAGATAACTAACGTACACCTACTGAGTCGACGAGAACAACCCATTTTAAGGTCAACCATCTGGACCATTAATTGTGTTTACAAAGAGATATTTTTAACTGTAATAAGCGATCGCATTTTAATAAGATATCATCAAATGCATATGCGGTAAGTGAGTCACTGGCCTGAATTTGGTGGCATAAAAAATCTTTGAGAATCATTTCCCGTAATATTTATCCATCAGCACACACTCTCAAAGTTCTCCTGACCACACGATAAATGCACCAGAGCTCTGATTTCTCAATCATCACCAGCCCAGGAGTGCTCTTGATACAGACTGTTTAGTATAAAGCATTCGTTTAGCAGGCAAACATGCCTTTAGAGACTGAAATCACCCCCCCCCCCCCCCCCCCCCCACACACACACACACTTCAAACACAAACACAACCAAGACAAGAACACCTATTACAGTAATGAATGACCTTTTCTATCATAAGGATGAGGTTTAAAAAGATTTAATTGTAATTATCTTGTCTCCATCAGAGATTATGCTGCAGCAAAAAAATAAATAAATAAATAAAAATAAATAAATGTTGCAGTACACATAAGAAGTCTGGAAAACACATCTCACTTAAGGTGCATATGAGTTAACATATAACATATTAGGTATGGACATAACAAAATGTTCACTCAATAGATCATTACTGTTAGAAATTGTGCTGTACTCCCAGGATACGGTAATTGCTTATATACTGTAGTGTCACAATACAATATATAACACATTACTTTTTGTACTTTGGCTGGAGACAAATCCTGGCCTAAAAGGTTATAGAAGTTTAAAACTCTGGCAACTTAAAAAATATATAGCTGCAAGCAGCAATTAAGGGGCCAAGTACTTCAGATGCAGAATGAGCAAAGCTGTCCAGAGGCAGAATGAGCAAAGCAGTTTAGAGCCAGAATAAGCAAAGCAGTCCAGAGGCCAAAAGCAACAAGGTTAGTAAGGAGCATCAGACAAAGTGAAACAATGAGTTTTAAATACATTTGAAGTATGGAATTGCCAACAGACAAAATGGCTGACCTGGGAAAATCAGACATTTTCAGACTCAGCATGCTCCGTCAGATGTAAAGAGACTAGTTTTATGAATTTCGGACAAACAGTTCAGAAGTTATAAGCAAAAAAAAAAAAAAGCCATTTTTGTCTCCGGACCACTAGGGGGCAGTTCGTTGAAACACTGCAAATAACCTCAGACCATAGTTGTCGTAACCAAGTGTGCCGCAAGCCTGCGTTTGAGTAAAGGTCTCGGCCGTTAGATCGCCCCCTGGGGGCTGGCTGCAGTACAAGTCATAAAGCCCGCCTCCTCCGTGTTAATGAAGGAGACTTGAGCCCAAATAAAAAAAAATATTACACTTGCAATAAAATGTCCCGAAAGATGGTTCTGGTCGATTAAGGAACTGGTTATTGTGCTGAAATAGGTGCAGATCTTCATTTTTGTAAAAAGTTTGTTTTTAGCAGTAATTTAATGCTGGGCGTGTCATCGTGATTGACAGCTGTGATTGACAGTTTCTCAAAGCAGCGCATCTGAGCTTCGGCAGGAGACTGAAATGTTATTATTCGATTTCTGTGTTATTTTACCATGACAAAATGAGTTCAGCAATAAACTATAGTTTCTGACATACATGATCCTGGTGGAACACTGTTTATTCGCTAAGGCCAGGGCTGAGAAGTTCGGGGGGCATGGTTGATTTTACATAAAGCTTTTGGTTGGAAGCTTGACTCCGCTCATTTTCGCGGCTCCTCCTCTGGCTCCATCAGACAGTCCTTCTGCGCATGTCAAGGCTCCAATTTCAGCAGTCTTTTGCGACAGTTTGTGCCCGTCAAGCAGGCGTTTTGCCCTCAAGGCGTTCAATGGGAAAAGGGGCTGTCGCGTCATCCATATTTTTTACAGTCATTGGTCATAACACACACCAGGGTTGGTGTGAATACATCAATGCGTTACAGAGATATCCATACAAGTCCATTTTCGCACTCTCTACACTGTATTTGTTCAAAGTTAAACGAAAACGGTTGGTTGAATCAACTTGAATTCTACAACTTTTGGTCAGCATGGTTTGTAGATCATGTGATTTAATTTTGGTGAAAATCAGACACATGGCCTAGGTCGAGTTTGATAAAATAGGCTTTAAAAATAGTAATGATGTCATATGGTGCATGCGTTTGAATCGGCTTGAGCCAAGGAATCAAGAAAAATTATTTTGATTGTAGCCCGTTCGGTTCAAAAGTTATAAAGATAAACATAAGTGAAACTTTGGACAAGTAGTGGCGCTAGAGAGTTTGAGTAAGTCTAAATCTCTAAATTTTCTAAAAAAAGAGTCTAAATTTGTTGTGGTCGAAGTTCAGATGATCAGAACATTTTCTATCAGTGTGCCAAAGTTGACACAAATGCCGCAAACGGTTCATAGGGCTGCAATAGACTCCCAGAGCGGAAGAAGAAGAAGTCGAAAGAATAATAATAAGAAACAAAACAGTGCTTCAGTGCTTGGCCCTTAATATTAAAACAAATAAATAATAAAATCTAAGACTAAAAGTTTGTTAAATTCTTGGGCAGATAAGGGATTTAAAGTGTTGTAGGTCTTTCTATTCACTGTTTAAGAGTTCTTGTTTGTTCAAGGTTGTTGCTGAGGTGTTGGTTAGTTGCTAAGTCATTGCTAGGTGGTTGTTAGGTTTGGCTGGTTGCAAGTTTGCTGTTATGTTTTAAAATCAAATAATAAAATGGCACACCTAGCAATTCTAAGCCATTGCTTTGGTGCCTTGGGAAGAGAGGAAAAGAATAGGAGAAAATTGTAGAAAATCAACCATCAGTGCAGCCCCTCACCAGTCAGGGCTTTATGGCAGAGTGACCCGACGGAAGCCTCTGCTTATTGCTAGACACATGAAAGCCTGCATTGAGTCTAACACCTGAAAACACCTGAAGGAATCTAAGATGGTGAATAAAATGCTCTGGTCTGGTCAGACGCAGATAGAACTTTTTTACCTTAATTTTAAACAGTATGTGTAGCAGCATCATGCTGTGGGGATGTTTCTCAGCTGCAGGCACAGGATGACTGGCTGCAATTGAAGGAAAGATGAATTCGGCCAAGTACAGGGATATCCTGGACCTCGGACTGGGCTAAAGGTTTACCTTCCAACAAGACAATGAGCCTAAGCACACAGCAAAAATAACAATGGAGTGGCTTCACATCAACTCTGTGATTTGTTCTTTAATGGCCCAGCCAGAGCTCTCAGGGCCTACTCATACTATGCTATGCGAACCGTGCCCAGGCCTGTTTCCCAGATTGTTTGAGAAGTATTAGTGCTCAGAATCGGGCTTAGGCACGGTTCACTTGGCCGGCCCTGGCCCAATTGGAAGAGGTTGGACAGATCGAAGTTCACTTGGGCTTTGGCGTGGAACGCTTGTGTGTGTGAGTGCAAAATGCGCCTATCTGAAACTGAATGCGAGACGTGACTTTTAAGGAACTGTTCATATGGATTTATTAATCATTCTTACTGTTCGATGAATGCAAACTGTCGTCGATTATTAAAGCCGCAAACCCCTCACTGCATGACAGCTGCACCTTCAGCAAGCCTCCTAATTCCTGCAGCACGAGGACTTTATGATTGCTTATGAGCGTCAAAAGTGGCTGATCTGGTCACCGAAATATTTGACTGCGTGTCACCGCATCCCAAATAACCTAAACGATATAACTGAAGAAATCTCCACTGTGCTGAGTGAGAGCGCTTTTGAAAAGCGCATCATCAGTGACATAAGCGTGCCCAGGCCCCAATGTAATGTGAGTGCGGGCTGTCGGGGAAGACGGGAGGGAGGACAAGCGTGCTTTGGCCCGGTTCAAGGCAACTGTACATAGTGTGAGTACGCCTTTAGTTAAACCCAACTGAGCATCTCTTAGAGAGACCTAAAAATTGCTGTCCACCAACATTTACCATCCAACCTGACAGAACTAGAGGAGGAGAAATGGGTGAGGATCCCCAAATCCAGGTGTTTCCCCAAAAGACTCATGGATGTATTAGATTAAAAGGGTGCTTCTACTAAATACAGAGCAAGGGGTCTGAATACTTAGAAGCATGTAATTTTTTTTTGTGCAAAAATGTCAAAAATTATGTTTTTCTGTCAATGTGGAGTGCTGTGTGTACATTAATGAGGAAAAAATAATGAACTAAAATGATTTTAACAATTGGCTGCAATATAACAAAAAGTGAAATATTCAGGGCGATCTGAATATACCCATCTGTATGTCCACATATAAGTAAAGTGAAGATAATCAGAGTATAATTCAACTAAATATGACACAAAACACTCTCTTTTTGTTAAATTTACAGTATGTAAAATAAGTCTCTGATGTCCTTAGGTTGTGTTTGTGAAGTTTTAACTCAAAATACCCCACAAATATTTTAGTAACTCTTTGAAACTGCATTTTTTATGCTTTGATCCAAACTGTGCCATTTTAAAGGACTGAAGTTATCTCTGTAAAAAACAAATGTTAGAAGAAAAGTAGTCTATGGAGTAGTTCTATATATAAAAGTAGTCTATATGATAGTTTTTTGTTTGTGCATCCTAAAACAACATTTATAATGCCTCTTTGTCACTGACATTATCTTCAACCAGTAACATTCTAATGGCAGACAACTGCTTCTCACTCAGGGCTGTCTGCTAATGACTGAGGAATCATCAGTATTGGATGGGACTTATTCTTCTAATGACATGTGAAAGGAGAAAATGTAATTATAAAAACAAATATTATTTAATTTTTACCATTACCGTACACTGTTGCCACATAATTTTAAACCCCTCATAAAAGTGATTTTTACATAATAGGTTCTCTTTAACTTTGTACTCAGCCAAAGCAATAGAGGTGGTAACAAACAACAGATTCATATTACCAAAAGTGCATTACTTAACCACAAAATGAATGACATCTCGTGTTTTACAACTTTATGTCAGAAGGAACAGCCAAGGGCAGAATGCCTGCTGTCACTCTGGAGCTCACATCAACGAATTTGCAGCAACTTTTTAAATAGGAGCTTTCTTTCTTAATGAACAACAGATTTAAGTTTCAGACAACTACATTACCTAAAAACATCTTAAAACTACTTTTCAAGACACAAGAGTGGTAGTATTATTAAAAATGACCCTGGCTGGAAGATTTAAGTTAACACAAATAACCTCCTAATGGAACTTCAGTAAAAGCAGCAGAACAAGAGGACATCTGAGCATTTACACTGTATTGGCAAGAGGTGAACTTTGAATTGGAACAGTGCTTGGCCAGCAGTGACGTTTCAAAAAAAAAAAATAAAAATAAAGTTAGGATTAGGGTTAGGGCTAAAACTTTATTTGTCTTTTTTATTTTACAGAAGAAATAATACAGGGCCAGGTTGAATGCAAGACACTAAAAGATTTCTTTTTACTGTGCCAGAGAAATTATGGATCATGAATGAACACAGCTGAGGAAAGACTCACTCATAATACATTGCATCATCCTCAGAAGTACTTTTGCAGCCCTCAAAGCAAGCAAAGACCGGTGAGGAAAACAAAAGTTTGCAGACGATACACAACTATGAAATAAATGAAGTCACAGATACGCTCTAAAAAGGGATTCATTTACTTAAAAAGTGAGTAAACCTGTTGTTGGAATTGTTATGTGGACTCAAATGAATTCTTATTATTTACATGGACCTCATAATTTTAAGGCACTAAATAGATAGATAGATAGATAGATAGATAGATAGATAGATAGATAGATAGATAGATAGATAGATAGATAGATAGATAGATAGATAGATAGATAGATAGATAGATAGATAGATAGATAGATAGATAGATAGATAGATAGATAGATACAGTAGGTAGGTAGATAGATAGACAGACAGACAGACAGACAGACAGATATAGATAGATACAGTAGGTACATAGATAGATGGATAGATAGATAGATAGATAGATAGATAGATAGATAGATAGATAGATAGATAGATAGATAGATAGATAGATAGATAGATAGATAGATGATAGATAGATAGATAGATAGATAGATAGATAGATAGATAGATAGATAGATAGATAGATAGATAGATAGATAGATAGATAGACAGACAGACAGACAGATATAGATAGATACAGTAGGTACATAGATAGATAGATAGATAGATAGATAGATAGATAGATAGATAGATAGATAGATAGATAGATAGATAGATAGATAGATAGATAGATAGATAGATAGATAGATAGACGGATGGACGGACGGACGGACGGACGGACGGACGGACGGACGGACGGACGGACGGACGGACGGACGGACAGACAGACAGACAGATAGATAGATAGATAGATAGATACAGTAGGTACATAGATAGATGGATAGAAAGACAGACAGACAGACAGACAGAAAGACAGATAGACATATATAGATAGATGGATGGATGGATGGATGGATGGATGGATGGATGGATGGATGGATGGATGGATGGACGGAAGGACGGACAAACTGACAGACAGACAGATAGACAGACAGATAGATATAGATAGATATATACAGTAGGTACATAGATAGATGGATAGATAAACAGAAAGATGGACAGATAGATAGATAGATAGATAGATAGATAGATAGATAGATAGATAGATAGATAGATAGATAGATAGATAGATAGATAGATAGATAGATAGATAGATAGATAGATAGATAGATAGATAGATAGATAACAGACAGACAGATGGACAAACAGACAGATAGATGATAGATAGATAGATAGATAGATAGATAGATGATGGATGGATGGATGGATGGATGGATGGATGGATGGATGGATGGATAGATAGATAGATAGATAGATAGATAGATAGATAGATAGATAGATAGATAGATAGATAGATAGATAGATAGATAGATAGATAGATAGATAGATAGATAGATAGATAGATAGATAGATAGATAGATAGATATGGTTAAAGTAGAGCAATATCATACATCTGAGGATAAATTTAGAGCGAGAACATGCTGCATCTTTAAAGTTCATTCAGTGTCAGTGCGCATGCAAGGACATTGAACTCAATGCATGATTACTAAGTAGTTGACCAGAAAATTGTCATGTTCAAATTGTGTCCAGATGCCCTTGGAGTATGGTGAACCAGATGAAATGGCTCTGCTTTGAGAATGTGCTGGGATGGTCTTGAATTGAAAAGAGAAAAAAAAAAAGAGACTCATGCACTGATACTTACTGCAATGTTGGGAATCTGATCTGGTCTGTTAAAAGATATTTTCTACGTTTCCACAATCTGTCGCAGATGTATCTGACAGTTTGTTTTCAAGTTTAGTTGGTGTTTCTTCTAAACTGATGCCGTATATATTCAGCAGGGTATGCATAATTGTGCAACGCATTGCACAATGTTATTGGATCATTTTGAAAAGGAAGTCTCTCACACGTATTTCCAGCTTCATTTTTCATTCCTAAAACCAACTGGCAATTTCGTTCAGTTCCTTGGACACGCTCCAATTCACGCGTAATGAACCTCTGTGGGGCCATCAGAGCCTCAGATGTGGTTGATAGTGGAAGGACATCTCTTAGTTTGACTAAAATCACAGCTGCAGAACGCGAGCCAGGAAATTCTCTATTAGCTTTTTTAAGGCTTTCTGTGGGCCTGTGGAAAACACACTATAATCTAATCCGCCCGTGTGGTTTTGTAAATGTAATTAGAGCAGCCGCTGCTTGAGGTCGGCGATCTTGATTCTGGAGGTCCAAAGCTCATCTGTTCAGCTAACCGCAGGCGTAGTTGCTACAGACAGCAAAACAGCAAACAAATGAAGTAGTAATTATGACTGGCATGACCTTTAATTTACGGATTAATGAAAATCTATTAAAAGAGGTATTTTGAAACCAGTGTAAAAGCCTCTACGCGTAAATATACAGCTGGTAAAAAATACAAACACGCTCCGAGCTGCCAGTTTGACAGAAAGACGACGCTCACATCATTGCACTCACGGAGTCAAGAGCCGAATCAGATATAATTCAGTCCACTCTATCAGCCCTTTTCAATAGTCGTGCTGAGCCAAATAGTCCCGACAGCCAAGGACAATTGTCCTTTTGTCCTCACGCATGGACTGCCTCATTCTGGCTTCTGTTTTAGAAACATTTTTGTGTCTCTCTTTCTGGTTTGTCCAAGGAACTTTCTTCTTTGGAGATATTTACTGATAACATGCACATTTGCTTAATCCTTTAGCTGCAGACTTTGATTAGATGGGACAATTTGTTGTTTGTTTTTCAAATGAAATGCCCCTCCTACTCTTTCCAACTCACTCAACACAGATTGCGATGAAAGGAGGGAATAATCAAAGAGTTGGTGGTGGAGGTGGAAAAGATTGAGCGGGGGGAGGCAAGTTTGTTTTACCTCTTGCTGATAAAGTTTTCTCAACCAGATTCACAGAGAAATTTAAAGGAAAACAAATTGCAAGAGGGGTGTTTTGAAAGGAGAAGTGGATGCTTATGGTGACATATATTTAGAAACTGCAGGTCAAAACTATAACCTAAGGCATTGCATTCGCTCTTTTGATGGCCTGATCATATGTATCCCTGGATGAAAAACATACGTGTATATTTGCAATAGCCAAAAAAGGTCAAATTTGTTTTTTTTTTACTTTTATATTTTAAGTATATCAATTATATATAGAGTTGAAGTCAGAATTATCAGCCTGCTTCAATTTTTTTTCTTCTTTTTAAAATATTTTCCACATGACGTTTAACAGAACAAGGAAATTTTCACAGTATGTCTGATACAGTATGTCCCTGATACTATTTTTTCTTCTGGAGAAAGTCTTATTTGTTTTATTTCGGCTAGAATAAAAGCAGTTTTTAATTTTTGAATCACCATTTTAAAGTCAAAACTATTAGCCCCTTTAAGCTATACTTTTTCTCAATAACCAGAACAAACCATCATTATACAATAACTTACCTAGTTACCCTAACCTGCCTAGTTAACCTAATTAACCTAGTTAAGCCTTTAAATGTCACTTTCAGCTGTATAGAAGTGTCTTGAAAAATATCTAGTTAAATATTGTTTACTGTCATCATGCCAAAGAGAAAATAAATTTATTTTTAGAGATGAGTTATTAAAACTAAAAAAAAATCATCTCTCTGTTAAACAGAAATTGGGGGATAAAACAGGGGGCTAATAATTCAGGGAGGCTAATAATACTGTATGTATATATATATATATATATATATATATATATATATATATATATATATATATATATATATATATATATATATATATATATATATATATTTGAATATATTTGTAATATATTATTATATTATTGTAGTATATTTGTAATATGCATTGCTAAGTGCTTTATTTAGAAAAAAAAGGGATTTTCTCAATATTCTGTTTTTATATAACTGTGAGATTCCAGATTTTCAATAGCTGTACTGTATCACAGCTAATTATTGTCTTAACCTAACAAAGTATGCAACAATGCAAATCTTATTGTTGCCTCACAGCAAGAAGTTCACTGGATCGCTGGTTCGAGCCTCGGCTCAGTTGGCGTTTCTGCGTGAAGTTTGCATGTTCCCCCTTCGTTCGCGTGGGTTTTCTCCGGGTGCTCCGGTTTCCCCCACAG
Organism: Danio rerio; assembly: GCF_049306965.1. Classification (NCBI taxonomy): domain Eukaryota; kingdom Metazoa; phylum Chordata; class Actinopteri; order Cypriniformes; family Danionidae; genus Danio; species Danio rerio. The sequence continues at coordinate 8,253,939 of NC_133188.1, forward strand.
TCCAAAGATATGCTGTACAGGTGAATTGGGTAAGCTAAATTGTGCTGTACAGGTGAATTGGGTAAGCTAAATTGTCTGTAGTGTATGAATGTGTGTGTGAATGACGTGTGGATGTTTCCCAGAGATGGTTTGCGGCTGAAAAGGCATCCGCTGCGTAAAAATGTGGTGGATAAGTTGACGGTTCATTCCGCTGTGGCGACCCTTAATAAAGGGACTAAGCCGACAAGAAAATTAATGAATGAATTTTTCAATAACATATAAATTTGAGTGTATTAGTTTTTGGACCGTTATCATAAGTTATTTTGTTAGATAGATGCAGTGATGAAGTACCTATAGTTAAATAGCTGGGCTGGTTACCAAAAGGTTGCAGGTTTGAGACCTGTTAGTTCAACGAACCATTTCTGCTGTGTAACCCCAGGTTGCTCCAGAGGAACTGTCCCTGTAATAAGAGTACAGTAAGTCATTTCGGATAAGCGGATGTCTGCTAAAATGACTACTTGTATCCAAGGCATTCATTAAAAGGAGGGATGGGAAATCATAACCAACAGAGCATGGCGTTAACATACTGTGTGTTCTGGCAAGAAAAGGAACTTTCAGTCTTAAACAAATAGACAGTTTTGGGATGCTGATTGACTGATACCATCAAACCAAAATGTAATACTGTGCATGTTAGCACTTGACAGTGCTTAACTTATATATTTGAAATAATTATTTTTGAGAACTCTATTAGGTTTTAGAGAATGTCATCATTTACTCACCCTCCTCTTTCTTTTTGTTTTCAACCCAAGAGAATATCATTCATTCATTTTCTTGTCGGCTTAGTCCCTTCATCAATCCGGGGTCGCCACAGCAGAATGAACCGCCAACTTATCCAGCAATTTTTTACGCAGCGGATGCCCCTCCAGCCGCAACCCATCCCTGGGAAACATCCACACACACATTCACACACTACGGACAATTTAGCCTACCCAATTCACCTGTACCGCATGTCTTTGGACTGTGGGGGAAACGGGAGCACCCGGAGGAAACCCACGCGAATGCAGGGAGAACATGCAAACTCCACACAGAAACGCCAACTAAGCCGAGGCTCGAACCAGCGACCTTCTTGCTGTGAGGCGACAGCACTACCTACTGCGCTACCACTGCTTGAACCAGTGACCTTCTTGCTGTGAGGCGACAGCACAACATACAGCCTACAGCCTACCTACAGCACTACCACTGCTTCGCCCCCCAAGAGAATATATTTTGCAGAATGCTGGAAATCAGTAGCCAGTGACTTCAATAATAGTTTTGTTTGTTTGTTCCTATGTCTGTCAGTGACTACTGGTTTCCAACATTCTGCAAATTATCTTTTTATGTCTTCATTCCAAAAAAAGAAAAAAAACTCATGTAGGTTTGGAACCACTTCATTTTGGGTCAGTTATTCTTTTAAGTTCATTATTTTTGTGAGTTGTGCACAAATTGTAATTGAATTGAGAATGCTATATGATTTCAACAGACTTCATGCCGCATATTTATTTATGTTAAAATCACAGCACTACACAAGCATCTGGTATAGTATTCTCATAGAGTAAACTAGAGAGACTAAGAAATTATGCTATCCAAAATCATATAATCTCAAAGGCTAACAGGCAATATATTTTGAAATACCTGGTGCACGATTACAAAACAGTTAAGATGCTTACAGGATGTTGCTATAAAAAAAAAAAAAAAAAAAACAGGGAGGAGTCTGTAAAAAACTGAAGAAATAAACACACACACACACACACACACACACACACACACACTGGACAAGACATCTAACCAGCTTCAGCCTTAAACCTGAATCAATCTGGAGTGGTGGTTTCAGCTCATACCATCCCTTACATCACACAATAGACATGGCTTCATGGGCAAAGGCAAAGGATGACAGCTCTATTGAAAGAATGCTACAAAAGCCAAGCCTAATGTTTGCAAAGCCTTTTATACATAAGCCCCAGGTTTTAAGGTTGTTTAAGGCCAGATGAAACCAAAGTAAAGCTCTTTGAGAATAAAATGCATAAGTTTGCATACAGATAATAAGATGAAAACAACACTCTACCTTTATAAAACATGGTGACAGTTCTATTGTGGTGCTGCTTTGCTGCTTCATTGATTCTACTTTCTGATAATACTAAATGGTTAATTTTTCTAAATTTTATACTTACCATTCAGGGGTGCTAATAACTGTCAGTCACAATATATTACATTTTTGATAGCCATTATTTGATAGGACAGTAGATTGTCAGAAGTGGAAGAGAGTGGGGGACAGGATTAAGAAAGGTTCATGAGTCAGGACTCAAACTCAGGATGCCCGGAGCGCAGTGGCATAGAGGACGAGCCCGCGAGGGGCCCCTTGTCTTCACGATTTTCAATAATTGGGAACAACTGTGGTCGGAAGCAAAGTTCACAGGTCTGTGTTCTCTGAACTCCTCTCAAGCGGTGGACTACTTCATTCTGATTGCTCGCCGCCGAACCGCGTCATAGCTCATTACCATAAAGTTGAATTGATTTTAACTCTCCTCGACGCCCACACACAGGAGAAGACCATTGAAAATGAATGACTTCCAGCTACTTTGACGCTCTCGCCGCTTTCGGTTTGTGATCGCTCCTCAGTTTGTGAAGGCTTCCCCGCGTTGTCCCCCCCCCCCCTTTCATCAGGGGGCCCCGTCAGTGATCCCTGCAGGGGGGCCCCCACATTTTGCGCTACGCCACTGCCGGAGCGCTGTTGCACCATATGTCGGAGCAATAACCACTGGGCTATCGCACCAAGTGTATACCCACTTTATAATTTTTGTGTTTTATTCAAAATAATAACATTAATGGATTCCAGAAACTTTTCCTCTTTATAGTACTGCGGATTTGTGGGTTGCGTAAATATTGTTTAGTCTTGTCATGTAAAACCAAGAATTAAATTTTCTAAATTAAGATTTAGGTTTGTGATTAATTTTGGAGAATTTCCCCTTTGCAGTACTGTCCACTTTCCAGAGGCTGTAGTTGCCACTGTCACTAAATATAGGCCTATATGATTAAGTCATTGTATGATGTTGTTCAGGAGTTATCTAAGGATTTGGTAGCTAACTACAGGTCTGTTGTTGAAAAACTTCCCAATTAACACTCTGGCTGTAGATATGCAGAGATATCAGTTTTTAATTGTTGTGAGATTGTCATACATCCAGTTCATGCATCGATTCAACAAGCTCACCTAAAAATATCGTTCTCAACAGCCGGATCAAAGCCGGGGTCAGCTTCGCCGTGAATCCCGCCCTACCGTTTAGCCTAAATAAACCGAAAGGCGGGGCTTGTGAGCGACAGAGAAGCAAAGTGTCCTGTGGTGAGAGCTGCAGAGCCGTGTAGTGTGTGTCAGATTTCATTCTGAGAGAGACTCACGAGTGCGCAACAGTCAGACAAACCCGTCAGATGGCACGACCGAAGCACACGGACTCCCACTAGAGCCGGACCTCACTTACCAATATCTCCATGCACTTGATCGAGCAGCATGCCTCTGCTGAGGTCGTTTTGAAGAGTGACATTTTCACGTGAAAAACGGTTAATTTGCTTGAAAGGAGAACTTTATCAGTGATCAAGAATCCTGTCAGACTGATAAAGAAGTGGATAAACTTTAAATTGCCTAAATATACGCTTCCCAAACATGGAGGACATGAAGTCGCGAGTATCACCTCAGTCCAGTTGGGAGAGGACCTGCCGTCAGCATCCCTGCCAAAAGCGCCTTTTGACGAACTGGAAGGACGTGTGTGCCTTCTGTGCGTGTTTAATCTCGTTTGGAGTTTGTGTGTTGCTCTACCTGAGGACGTCAGATCTGCAGTCCAGGGTGCTTAGTTTGGAAAAGGACAGAGATCCTCGTATCTCCAGTTGGGTCTCCCTGGAACAGGTGGAGCCCGTCCTGTGGAGTCGATTAGATCAGATATTAGAGGAGGTGAGCGGCAATCTTAATTGTTCAGAAATTAATATTAACCTTTTGTCATAGCCTACTTACAATTTACTGGAGTCAAGGGTGCGAGGACGGAGAGAAAGTGAGATCTGCATGTTGTCCCACTAGAACTTGGAGAGTTCAAGAGGAAAGGTTGAATATTATGAATATATGACTGCGTATTGTTTAAACTATGAAAGGTGATGAAACCGACAATCTAACTCCAAATCCCTACCTCAGAATTGTAATTTGTTTATTTGCCCTCCTTTGTTTACGCACTTTCACTGCAGACAGTTTGAGCTTTGGCCGACTTTCAAACGCACATGAATCAAAACATACCCAAATTCCTTGGACTGCTTAATAAATATTTTTTGGTAATTAGCGTACAATATATCAATGGTTTGGTAAATTGCATTTTACTTGTTTTTTATGTATCTGTTTCGTTTGTAATCTCGGGCAGCTTTTAAATACACTGAAACATGCTGAGTTCCACACAATTCATTCATGTTGTCCCAACACAAATCGATTAAGTTAACACTTTCAACAGATTTCTGTAGAGTGAACATAAACAATTAAGTTGTCCAAATGAAATCTCGAGAATTGTGTTGTGTTAGCTCATTTTAATTAAGAAGTTTGAACAAACCAAAAAATAAAAATTTGAGTGTAGTCTAATTGTGATAAACGCAAAAATAAGTAAAATAAATGATTAAATAATCTCTTAATTTAATATTTTAATTTAACTAACAGTTAGATTTACTTCTCTACTGACTAGTTAATATTAACCAATTCTTCAATAAACTATTAATTTCGAATTCAGCATCACACACGAGTGAGAACATGATTAAATCCTGATGCATTAAGTTTTTAAGTTATTGTAGCTCTTCAGATGCCGGGTCAGACTCTTTTAGATGGCTCGAATTTTTCACATCCTATTTAGCATTGCCCTAGAACGAGTATCTATAAATAATGCAGTCATATTGCCAAAATTTCCTGCTGTCATTTCACACATGCATCAGTCTAGCTGTCTTAATAAAAGTACACTCATTTGATATGATCTGGTAAAATCAGACCGCTTGATAAGCATGTCTGCTTCTGCAAGCCTTGACTGTTGTTGTTGTTCAGCAGAACTGCTATTTGCAGCATGCAGGACCTGCTAAACACATTTTGTCACCTTATGACACCTGTTTTAAATCAACAATCAAGTACTTCTGCACTGGCCGAGCAAACAGCATCTGTGAAGAATAGGTCTGAGCTTGAAGCTGTGAGGTGCAGAAAAGTGAGATATATACATGCAGTACATTGCCTGTGGCTGTGGTCCCTTCACACTGGCCTCTGGTGGTTCAGCACCTAGCTGCATGTAAAAAATCTGCAGTGTTTAAAGTATCTTGGGTTGAATTTTGCTTGCGGAAAGGCTGCCATCTCAGTGTCTGTGGTTGATATAATATAGTTTGCAGAGGAGGATGCAGGTTGTAAGCACACTGGAGTAGAGACAGCCAAGTGTGAGTCAACCTGAGGTTGAGTGTGATTACAATGTCTGAATAATAAGTCATTGACAGGAGATCTCACTGAAATCTTTCTGGAACTTGTCGAAGATATAGAAATGTGACTTTTTAGCTTATTACAAAATGTTTCTTTTGTATTAATTACGTGCATGTATAACTATTTCTTCAGCATGCCTACATTTTATAGTTAAAATAGTTATATTACACAATTATAGCAATTTTAAAACATAATGGCAGATATCAAAAAATCTAATCAAATAAAACGTCCAGATGTGTAACAGTAATGAGCATTTTGAGGGAAAATGTCTTTAATTTTAAATTGCCTTCACTTTTGTTTAACACTTATGGGTCTTTGAAAGCATCTGAACTGTTTGTCTCAAGGGTGTTTGCTAATCAAGTCAAGATGTTTTTTTATTGACGTATTGACAACAGACATTTCGGCATCACCATTAAACGCATGTATAAGTCTCCATTAAAGCTGTGAAACATATACATTGGAAGCGCTTGATGAAGGTTAGAATTGTGCCGATTTCACAATTTTAACTGAATGTGCCAGAATGTGCTTTAGAGGTGTAATCAAAATCTGGTTTGGAGGGGGGTGGGGGGAGGGGGGGGGGGGGGTAATGTAGCCAGGTTTGAGAGAAAGAATGAAAGAAATAGAGAGAGAGAGATAGAGTTTGGCCCCTGGGTACAAAGTCTGAGGGTCTTAGCAGTAAGCTGACTTTGGAATTGTAAAACGTTTTGTCATCCTTTCAAAATAGATTGTTAAAACCAGATCAAATACTGGGCATCAAGTTACCATTAAAGCTTGGAGGCAGAGAATGTACCCTCCCTACTAACTCATCCATGCAAACACCGGGGCATCAGCTGTCTCATGTCATTGCCACAACTTTAACATTTACATCACGTCATCATGAGATGTACATGCAAACCAATTTAGCTTTACACTAATAATAAAGGCTCTAAAATAGATTTAACAGTGATGCCATTAAAGAACCATTTTAGCCAAGATCCTTTTCTTTGAATTTTATTTTTAGTGTGAAGTATATTTTAATCATTTATTCAATATTTAAAGAGTTTAGAAGCAAAAACCTCTAAATGCTGTTTCATATTTTCTTCCAAAATGAGCATTTCTCTCTGACTCCCATGTGTAGGCTCAGAAATGTAGTTTTTATAGTGATTAATAAGTTCTTTTCATTGCCTTGAAAGTGAATAACTGAACATAAACATCGGAGGCTGAGAAAAATGCTCATTATAGTAGAACATTTTAGATGGTCTTTAGAGATATTTGCGTCTGAACTCTTCTTTTGTTTAATAGAATGTTTCCATAGATGTTAAAATATCCTTATGGAATCATCAATGTTTTGAAATCAGATCTAAAAACTCTGAGCATTTCTATGTTAACCGCCTCTTTATTTTAGCGTTCCTGGTCAAAATGGACCGGTCTGTTTTAACTGCTCTTAAATAAAAACAAAAACAAAAAACAATAAATTCACCACCAAATTTTTATTCAACATTCTTTAGCTGTGAACAATGTCTTAAAGTAGTGTTTAACGTGGATTTCTAAAATTAGACATAAAAAAAACTCAGTGTCAAAATGCAAATAGGCACTGAAAATGTATTACAATGTGAACAATAAATTACAGAAATCAAAATGCTTTGTTTTATTACCAATGGACAGCTCGCTAAAATAACTATCACAGGGTCTGACCAAAGAAATTGAATTTTTAAATGATATAAATGATTTAACAACCAGTAAAGCACAATTTTTTTTTATATTTTTCTGTGTACTGAGTGCTTCAAATTTCATTCAGTCTTTCAATTGGATTTTATTAGTGTACTAATGTAGGGAACAATGAATAAGGGTATAGACACAGAACTAGCACTAGTTTTACTTTGGTCATTTTTTTTTGGTGAAATGCTAATGGTCTAATCCAATAAAACAATAAAGCTAAAAGTGTTCCTGCTAGACCCAGAGATAGTCTAAATGGAGATTGTCTGAAAGAAGGTAGGATTAAAAGAATGAAAGAAAGAAAGAAAGAAAGAAAGAAAGAATGAAAGAAAAAAGGAAAACACACACAAACACACACAGATAGCTTCACATAAAAGTCACATGTCTAGTCTGTGTAAAGACATAATAAATTTTTTCATCAGGAAGTTGGTTCACGTTGGAGGATCCAATGCTATCTCATGGCAATTTGTAACTTTTTGATTTAGTGGCTAACCGTACGTTCACACCGAAAGCGGCGAGAGCGTCCAAGGTCGCTCTGGCCGCCCTGGCGACAACGCTCTCTGCCTTCAGCTCCTGCGGCGAGAGCGTCAAAACTCGCTACATTGATCTCATATTTAAAGGAGCCGTTGCAGCATATCAGTTACATTCCTGCATAAAACATGTTTCTAGCGTGAAAATGTTGTGCACTTCTTATCAAATTCATACAACAATGGAAGATCAAGTTGCGTGTGGCTTTGCTCTATTTATCCAATATGTGTCCATATGTCTGAAATATCCTGAAGCAGCAGTAATGTTTTGTACTGTCACATCGTGTGAGATTCCCGCTTTTTAAAGATAAATATATAACATTAATGAACATCAGTAACTCGCCAGTAACTTATTTAATGCATGTTCCTGTAGGAAAAAATTGTAAATAATTGGAAATCCGGCGACTGCAATAATCAAACCCTTGGGAACAACTGTGGTCGGAACCAAAGTTCACAGGTCTGTGTTCTCTGAACTGCTATCAAGCGATGGACGTCTTCATTCTGATTGCTTGCCGCCGAACCGCGTCATAGCTCATTACCATAAAGTTGACTTCATTTCAACTCTCCTCGATGCTCACGCCGGCGAAGACGCGCCGCGCTGCTCCTCGCCGCTTATCGCCGCATATCGCCGCCGGCTCTCATTGAAAATGAATGACTTCCGGCTACTTTGACGCTCCCGCCGCTTTCGGTGTGAACGTACGGTAATTCGTATTAATTCATACAGTCTCATCTGTAAATATTAGTACGATTTGCTCGTCCTACTATGACGGTTTAGGGGTGGCGTTTGCTGCCACACCGCCTTTTATATATTTTGTATATTTTCCCACGACTGAATTATGAATTAGCCACTAAACTGACAAAACGTAAAGTAGTCACGTTTCCTCATGAGATCAGGCTGAAGTATCGTCACATAAGAGCTGGAAAGAGATATGTACACACAAAAGACATTGTTCTGTCTAAAATGTGTGTGAGAGTGAGTGGGTTGGGGTAATGTGTATGGGGATGTTTTCTGTCTGATGAATGAATATAGTCTGGATATACCCATTCATTTCCGGCGGTCACTTTTGACCGAGAACACCACAAGTGTAACAAGATTGAGTAAGCACTCAAAATTCAATGTAAGAGGTTATCATCACTTTTATATGTTTAAGTACATAGTGTGGAGGATATCATAAGGGCTTGAGGCAATCGGATGTAAAACACAATATTTTTAAGAGTTTTAAGCTGTAAATCGGTCAGATTTGACCCAAACACGAGAGGAGCAGGTGATATGATTGATCGCAGCTGGTCTCTCATCTACAATCATTAGTTAGCCATTCAGATTTATCCAAACTCACTTTAAGTAGCCCGGCTAAAACTTCTCTCTTATCTTCGTTTTCCGAAGAAACCCCCCGTCCACCCCATCTCCCCCTTTCCTCCTTTACCAGGGGGAGCTCTCGAGAACTACCTGATCTCATACTCCCCTTGCATGCTCAGCGACCAAGTGGGAGCCCTGGGTTCAATTATATCTGAGGTCATGGTTCTCTCCCAGGACAGCATGCCAAACCTGCTATTATTATCAAGCAATATCTTAGTGTAAATTCTTGAAATGATGTTTCAAGAGTTCACACTTAGCTGATAATCAATAAAGCGTATTTGGCATGCTGTCCCGGGAGAGAGCCCTGAGCTCGTAATATCCTCGAGCCCGGGGCTCCCTCCCGTTAGAAGGGCGAGAGGGGAATTCGTGGTCAGGTAGGTCTCGAGAACTCCCCTGCTTGTCACCGTGAGTATTGTAAACTAAGGTTGTATTGGGTGATAGTTTGCTTTAGTCGATTGGCTATGGTTTATGTTTTTGGACGGTGGGAGGAAACCGGGGAACCCAGGGAAAACCCACGCGAACACGGGGAGAACATGTAAACTCCACACAGAAACACCAACCGGCCCGATGGGTTGGACCGGCAGTGTTCTTGCTGTGAGGCAACAGTGCTAACCACTGGGCCACCGTGTCGCCCGATCAGAAAAAGTGGGAGGATGTAGGGGTGAAAAGGGGGGGAGCTTCAAGACGAAGATAACTGGAGTGAAAAACTCAGGTTATTTATAATGCTTCCGTAATCATCTAATAGGGCTGATTACGGAGCTAACAAGGAGCCAGCCGTGTTGATTATAAGCACGTGATCCTCTCGAAATTAGTTTATGAATAAACCACACTTAATAAGAAATGACATTCATATATGACTCAAAATCGACTGTATTACAAAACGTAGGTAGGCATTGCATTGAAAAAAAATATATAATCAACATTATTCTTGACATCAATCGAAAAGGGAATCCATTTAAACAGGTTTTGCTTTTGATGAAAGATTACAAGCTTGTTTCTTCTTCTTTGGATTAACATGCACGGATAATCTGTGCACAATATGACCAGAAGTACGTATTAAGAAAGTAAACAGTGTCATTGTTTGTTTCATGTTGACTTTGTTTGAGCATAAAGGAACACACCCTATCTGAATTAAATGCATCAGTAACGTCATGTGCTTGATAATGAAAGCTCAAGTCTTCGTTTCTTTAGATCTTTTTTAAAGTGCTTCCTTTCAATGTAACTCTTCTTGCTAACTTTTCTCTTTTTTTTTCAAACATCTCACTGCCTGCATTGTTGTTTATGACAACACTTAGCTTTGTGAAGTAAAATAGGGTCTTACAAGCACTTTCCCACAGTTTGACGTAAAAACACTAAATATGCTGCATTGGAAATCCATGAGTTAAAGCTTTGGCAAGCTCTGTTGTGTGTGTGTGTGTGTTTTATCCCTGGACATAGCTCCTGTGGAAAAGCAGTTTACGCACAGCACAGGTTCCTTCCGTAATGCATTTTCCACGGATTTTGTGCTCGCAGAACAAACGTCTGCTGGTTAACCCAGCTGTCACACATACAGTATATTTTCATCTTAGCATTCTTCTGGTTTTCCTTTTCTTCTTAACCTCCATTAACTCTTACTTTTTTTTATCCTGCTTTACAAAATCTGCAGTTCTGCTGAGTTCAGTAGTGTGGAAAAAACTGCCACAATAGCTTGTAGTGTCTGAGAGTGGTTTGAGTAAAGACTTCTCCAGCTGGGAAGAGGGTTTGCCAGTATCAACCAAATAAAGCCCTGGAACGATTGGTGGTTAATATAAACTGGTGCAAGAGAAATGTCCAAGAATTTTCTAGCTTTAATGTTTCAATGTAAGATGGAAAGGGCATGACCTGTGTAGTACCACTGTGCAAACGCTTGACAAAACTTTACAATTCAGATATAAATCATTGTCCCTCCAGTCAAATGGGATTGCACACAGTGGCTTTGTCTATTATTATTATTATTATAGAGGTTTTTAGAAGTTTGGGCTAAAAATACAAAAGTAGCTCTCTTAAATGTCACTCTTGTGGAAATAAAAAAAAAACTGACTGTTACATATTAAGTGATAGGCTGGGGTTTGGAGTTTCTAAAATAACTGTAAATGTATATTTGGTTCCAAAAAGTGACCTGGTACGCACACACATACACACACACACACACACACACACACATTGTTTATCAAATAACTAACACAGCACCTGTCAGACCCTCACAATACACTGACATGATGCTGCTTATAGAGCAAACAGCTACTAAAGCTATGCAGAGACAATAGAAGTGGTGCCCCTGCTGAAGGTTGGAGAACCATATATATCTGTTAAGCATATGAGGTCAGTTTAAAATATCTTTTTTTTTTTCCTCCATGCAATACATTTTTAAAATATGTGTTACACAAATAAATATTTATTTATTTAAAAAATAATATTGTATAAAATTTGACATGCTGGAATACTTTTGTTTAGTTTAATGAACTCCATAATTGATTCCATTCAACATGAAAACATAAATTATCAGATGAGACAGTATATAGATTTATTTATACAGGTTATCACTTATAATTTATATAGTTTTCCATAACAAATACAACGTTTTTAGTCACGTTATGTTAATTCATGCTATTATCAAACTATTAAATGATCAATGACAATTATTTCATTAAAAAATAACTCGTTTCCCATTGTTCAAAACTTATTTGAGTTTATTTCTTCTGTCGAATGCAAAAGAAGATATTTTGAAGATTCCCCATAGTACTCTCTTTTTCTAGATTCCCCACAATTAGCATTCTTCAAAAATCTTCTTTTGGGTTCAATTAAAAAGAAAGACACTCATCAAAGTTTAAAACCACACGAGAGAGAATAAATGATGAGGTCATTTTCCTTTTTGGGTGAACTATCTCTTTATCTAAGACTTTTAGCGCAATAAACTACTTGATTGCTTCTTATCGGTGGTTAGTAAGGTAGTATTTGAGTTTAGGTGTAGGATTTGGGTGTAGAAGAAAGATCATAATTTATAAGCAGTAATAAACAGCAAATCTTAATAACAGGCAGGTAATAAGCCAGAATTTACTATTGGGAATTGGTACTAATATTTCTTGAGATTTCATATTAGAATGATTTCTGCAGATCTCTTTGATGTTATTTAGGAATACATGACATTTTAAGATGTATTAAAAAATTTAAATGACCAACCCCCAAACCTCTGAACAGAACACTATAAAAACAAAACAAAAACAAAACAAAAGAAAAAGATCAATAAATTGTCACTTTATTTCAACTTTAAATTTAAGTTTTAAAGATTTAAACTTGATGTTTTAACCTTTGCTTTAACTTTTACCTAAACATTTTAGAAAGCAACTCTTTTTAACAACGTTATATCCTAGGTCCGAGTTAACTGAAAGGGACAGTTTATAACAAATAATAATAATAATAATAATAATAATAATAATAATAATAATAATAATAAAAATAATAATGATAATAACATAAAATAAAATAAAATAAATTGCACAGTTAATTTACTCATAAAACTTATATATGTGACATTTTTATTCAGTATGACTTTTTCAGGTGAATCTACAGCCATTGGTTTTATAGAATGCAGTTTATATAATGATGAGATTAAAAATGAAAAATGAATCCCCAAGGCTCTTGGTGATGCTCTGCTGTTTTTTGAAGCAAAACAATCGTTCTGTACAAGAAACCGAACATTCTTTTTAATATAATTAGCTTGGGCAAACAGAAATCAGATGCAAGTTCATTTATCTATCTAATTATCATTATCGAGTCATGCTTGCAGACATAAATTATAGTAGTTTCTTTCTCAGACCAATCATATCACTTCATAATACCCCAGTGTATGATCTGGAGACACATGACTTAATTTGAACTTGTCTGTATGCACTTATTTTTAATCTGAAAAACAAGTGACTATTGACTTGCATTATATAAATTACCACATAATCATTTACAATATTTTGTAAGTGAAATCTGGTCATTGAATATGAATTATTGAATTTACAAGTATAAAATGTTTGAAATATTTTTTGTTGAAATATCCACCGCTTAAATAAACAGCTATGTTCAATTTCAGGACCTAAAAATACAAACTCTGAAATTTGAGTCATTAAAATACAAGAACTTGTTAATTCGGTGTATATATTTTTTTCAGTTGGTGCCATTTAACAAGCTTTTTAATTCAATACTTTTGCCATTCATTTTCATTTTTTGATGAACTATTCCTTCAACAAAGCTCAGGAATCTAAGCAACTAGCTTTATTTCATGTACATCATAGTCTGTTCAACACAACTTAATTGAATTGTCCTATTTGTTTAATTTTCAGAAATTAGCTGCACGTCTACCGAAGATACGGTCGGCTCGGGATGCACCTCACAGCTGCGTCTGTCCACCAGGTAGGTTTCTTAACTCCATTTGTTTATTAATCCACAGCCCAGTCTGCTCCGCCTCTTACTTCTGATATGCAGCTGAATGTATATTATGGTTAAGTCTTTTGTTTTGTAGATATGTGAACTGATGCTATTTTCAGCTTCAGTAATCTGATTACCGTGGACAAGATTTCATTTCCCAATGAGACGTAAATAAGTGAAAAGAGTTTCCCTTCCCCTATCCGTTGGCTTTCCGTATGTGCCCTCATTGCTTTGGTGACAGGTGCAATCGTATTTTCAAGTGCTGTTGGCTGTCATTGGTTTCACTTTGTGTTTGAGCGGGTTGTGATGCAAGCCGGAGTGTTATGATGGCATCATCTGGCCATTCCTGAGCACAGGGAACAGTCAACAAGGTTCGCTGCGTACGACTGAAAGTCACATCCGTACAATACGTCCAAGAAAACTACCCTGTTAACAGAATGTTTAAAAGCTGGATTTTTTTTGGTGTATGTTTCATGAAATGAAATATTGTATTAATGCACAAAGGTTTTGAAATATCAAATGAATGCAGCAATAATATCATTTTTTTGAACTCTAAATATTTATTTGTTTATTTATTTTCACCAGTTGTGGCAAAAATTGTAACTTGTTTTTTAAATATTTAATGCATCCTTGTTAAATAAAAGTTTGTAATTTTAAACTGTTGACATTAGACAGTAGGGGCTCTATTTTAATGATTAGGCACAACGTCTAAAGCGCAGGGTGCAAAAGACTGAAGTACACATTTAATTTTTTAAATATCGTCACCTTAGAATTATAAGGTTCTATCTGCGTTATAAATGATTTTGAGATATTGGGCTTCAAGTTTTTGCATTTCATATAGCATATTAGCATGTCATATAACGACATGTGCGTAACAGTTCTCTTTTATACATTAACATGACAGAGACCCGAAGGGTTCTCTAAATGTAAATTATCAAAGTTCTCTTACATTTGCAAATTAGAGTAAAAAAAAAAAAAACACGGTGAATGCAGATAGAAGCTTCTAATTCTGAAAAGTCATTTTCCACTTGGAATCATAAGGTTCTATCTGGCAAATCGTTTACTATAGCATTACTTTTCAAGAAATACAATCAAAAATATATATAAGTTGGTGTTTTAACAATGTGCTTGAATAATTGAATGTGTTGAATGCTTGAGAAAGTTAAACTTTTGCTTTCTATAATGTTTATTTCATGTTTTAGAATGAATATTTTTCCTTGTTCAAATTAAGCATACAAGACTCTGCTAAACATTTTTTTTCCAGTGCTGATGTTAATTTGATCTAATTAATATGTTACTATTTATTACATTTTATGCTTTATATGAATTATTAAATTATATTTATTGAATTACATGCCCCATGAATTAAATTAGGTATTTGCACAGGCTTAATATCAAATTTAAAGACTTTAGAAGAAACAGACGATGACCAAATGAGTTTAATAAACACTGAAAACTATTTCACTGACTATATGTAAACAAAAAATTATTTCACATTTCATATATAATTTTTTTAATATTAATTTCTTTTTCAACAATGTAAAATTGAACATTTCATCTCAATGTCGGCTATGCGGTGACGCAGTGGGTAGCATGATTGCCTCACAGCAAGAAGGTTGCTGGTTCGAGCCTCAGCTGGATCAGTTAGCATTTCTGTGTGTAGTTTGCATGTTCTCCCCGTGTTTGCGTGGGTTTCCTCCGGGTGCTCCGGTTTCCCCCACAAGTCCAAAGACATGTGGTACAGGTGAATTGGGTTGGCTAAAAATGTCCGTAGTGTATGTGTGTGATTGAGTCTCTATGGGTGTTTCCCAGTGATGGGTTGCAGCTGGAAGGACATCCGCTGTGTAAAACATGACGGTTCTTTTCGCTGTGGCGATCCCAGACTAAAAAATGGACTAAGCCGAAAAGAGAATGAATGAATCTCAATGTCAAGAAATGCTTCTAAATCATCACCTTTACAAACGTCTGAATTTTGTGTGGTTCGGCATTATTTAGCCGACTCTGATTTAGTGTGATTTTGTCTTTCTGGCTTTTCCTGTTGTCAATGAAGCAGTCTGGCAAAATGACAAAGAAAGCTGATTCTGATTGGTCTTTGTGCGTGCATTAAACAGGCTGATTGGCTCACAGATAGAACCTTATAGAGACAAGCGAGTTCAACTTTGTAGATAAACCTTTTTTGTTTTATTTAAAAAGAGTTTTAAAAATGTAAAACAACCTATAAAAACATCACATAATGTAAATAAGTTGTCATTTAATAAGAATATGTGAATAACTCAATTTTGACAAAAATGGCAGGTAGAACCTTATAATTCTAAGGTGGCGATATATTAAGAGAAAACTGATGTTTTAAGTTGTGATAAATGACTGTTTTTTTAAATAATAATTCTTAATTGAATGTTAAAATAAAAGCTTTGGCAAGAATAAGAGACTTTGAAAAAACATAACAACATCGTTTTAACTATTCCCAACTAAAATTTCCAAGCAGCTACATTTTTATTTGCTTTCATATCCTCCAGATGTCAGTCATTAGACAACCTCTTGTGTTATAGCTTGTGCTTGTGTTATAGCCTGCGCTTATGTGTATGTATGTGTGTGTGAATTTACACAACTCCGAGAACCAGGCCAGATGGTACAGACATCCCAGTGTTAATTAGGCCAGTCAGTACTAGTCATTGTTGTGTTAACTGAGTGGGAAGTGACTTCAGACGGCGTAGTGAAACCGGTTTAAGATGGACATGTCGTGGATAGGCACTTCTGCTCCAGGTGTGGGGACCGTTTAACAGCAGGCATCCCAGATGATGATCGTGTTTGTTGTTGTTCAGCCTTTATTGCTATGCCGTGGGAGAGCGTCTGATCTCGCAATACAGGCTGCGCGTTTCTCTTTGTTTTTTTTGTTTTTTGACTCCATTTCAAACATGTAATGACAACCAGACAAAAGATGAGCATGAAAGTGTTTTTGATCTTTGTCAACTGAAAGCTGAATTAACTGTAGTTACAG
Source organism: Danio rerio (assembly GCF_049306965.1). Classification (NCBI taxonomy): domain Eukaryota; kingdom Metazoa; phylum Chordata; class Actinopteri; order Cypriniformes; family Danionidae; genus Danio; species Danio rerio. Next base: position 8,270,438 of record NC_133188.1, read on the forward strand.
TAGAGTGCAGTGATTGTATACATTGTGCATGGTTCTTGATGAATGCATGGGTATAAATACTGTGTGTATGTAAAGAAGCGTCCACATATATGTCGTTCTCAATGTCGCCAGCTGCCGCTTGTCAATCACTCCAGCACGCAGTGTTCAGATGGCTTCCATTCCATTGTTTATTTTGAGTGCTCAGCGGTGGGTAATAGTCTGTGGCCCTTTCATCAAACGCATAGGCTCTCATGTATACATGTATCATTGATTAACTGTTTGAGGTAGAGAATAGGGGCAATAATATTTCTGTTTGTAACGGTATAGAGTAAATGCATTAACAAATGTGTATTTAGTCCACTGGTATAGTTAACATTTCCTCGTCTTAATTCATTTAATAAGTGTTTGACTTGTGTATTATTAATCTTGTCTTATTATGTTTAAGCGAAGATGATGTGTGGTCTGTCTGTAGGACTACATGGAGGTTTTTAATTTGAATTCTATTCTATTTTTTCAGTTTGAGTCTGTTCCTCTTGTAGGAACAATATAACACCTGGTATATGGGCTTGGGGAATGTTTCAACACATCCAAATGGGTTTATTTTTTCAGATTTTGCAAATCCCAAAGGCCTTCAGAGGTTAAGTTCACTCAGCCCGTGTTTAAAAACTCATTTGGCCCATTTGCATTCACTTAGATTCCTCCAAGATTTGTTTTTATTAACAAAGTCAGAGTCAGTTCATCCGTGCAACTGTTTACTGGAGCGGTTACAGTGCCACACAACGTCTTACTATAAAGAAAATGATTCACCTTCTCGGAGTAGGGCTGCGTGATTATTTTTGGTCAGTATTGTAATCACGACAACTTTGTTTGGGCTATATGACAGAAAAACAAAGTAAAACAAAGAGACAAAAACTTCTCAAAATAATTCTGATTCAAAAATACAATTGAATAAAAATAGACAAATAATAAACAAATTAAACAAACAGTGCTGTAAGCATAGTCTTCGTTGGACAAATTAAATTTGTTTTGTTTCATATTAAATATAAAAAAGTCCTTCAGTCAAGAGCAGTTTGTTTTTGTCTTTTGTTGTTTGATCAATAATGATAAGCTCAGTCGGCAACAGGAATATAGCCCCCTGCCACCTTAAGAGCCACACAGATCAGGGTTGTGCGATGTTGACCAATTTGGCATTGTACAATGTCTAGTGTGTAACATCGCGATCGACAATGGCATCGTCATCGTAGGTGGTGGTGAATTAATTATTTATAAATAAATAATTAATTCATAACAAATTAATTATTTTAGCCTATCATTTTAATTACCTGACCCACATGGTCTTTGTTTTACCCAAAATCTTAAATAAATAACGAGAAGTTACACACAAATTACCACCTGTCAATCACTTTTTCTGTGGGACTCTGGCATGAATAGGAAGAGTGATCTGTGTCGTTATAATGGCGTACACAAAATTGGTTGGTAAAAAAAGTGCACAACCAACAGCAACCAACCAACAGTATCTGAGGTTTTCGCTAAAACAGTAAAAAGTACAAGCATGAAAGTAAAAGATTAAAGCAGTGTACTACTGACACTGTGACATGACCTGATAGATCGAAGACCGAAAAGTCGTTAGATAGAGACAAGATTAATGAAATGTCACATTTAAAAACTATAGTGAGACGCGATCCAGCGATACATCCTTGATAAACTGGCCCATGTGCACTGCTCTCTGGGGTTTTGTGCTCAAAGCACCTGCTGACTGCCTGGAGCTCAGACGGGCTTATATGCTGCAGCACATGCCTGCATTCAGCAGTATTGAGTGGATGGAGAGCTTTTCAGAAATGCTATATGAAATGTGGATCTATTTCGTTCTAAAATGCCATTTTTAAACAAAAAATTATTAGTGTAAACGGAGCCTGAGTGTTGTGTTTTTCGCAAGCAGGTTGCTGCTGCGACGGGGCAGGGCGGAGGACCGTAATGGCTCTCGGACGATGGCATTGTCTATTGTCTCTTTTTTTAAAATAAATGAATTCGGACTGCTGGAAAAGGATGCAACAATGGTTTTATCTAATTTTTTCACCTTTGGAGGCCAAAACTTATAATAAATAATAACATAAACATAATAACAAGTGTAATTTCGACTGATTGCACAGCTCAGAGTCAACTTCGCATTGCGAAAGTCATTTTAAATTGAGAAATGTCTTTTGATTTATGCTTTGCTCCCATGGTTTTTGAACCATTCAATGTGACTACACCGCCTTACTTGTGATTTAACTTATGTAGCATGAATTATTATTCAACAAAATTGTAAACAAATACTATTAAAACAAGCATAAACAGCATGCATTTGGAAAATTAATACAGTAATACCAATCAAAGAAAGCATATGCTAATAACAGCATTCCCTCATTTTTAAAAAATGTGGCCTAACCATGCAAGGTAAATCGAGATAACATTAAATATGTGTCTTGTAGTGCATATAAACATATTTTGCGCTGTAATTTGTCAGCTGACAAAAGCACGAAACCATTAAAACAGACATTTCGAAACCAAACACTCAAACAAACCAGTTGAAATGAACATAATACTTTGATAAATATTTAAGTACATATCTTTGTTTGATTTTGTTTACTTTCTGTACATTAAACCTCGTTTTTGTCATTGAACCATCACTTTGTAAAGCACAACCCGTTAAGAACCGCTGGTTTGTATTCGTTTAGGTAAATTTTCAGTGTGTGTTGTTTAGTTGTGACCCTCTGAGCAGATGTGTATATATAAACATCATCATTAAAAAATGACATTCGCGCCTTATCGTAGATGGCTGCATGTGTGACAGTTCTGTTAACAGTGACTGAGGCATTGTCGCTATTTAGTCATCGGAGAAAACAAGAATGTAGTATGTATACATAATGGCGATGATTTATGAGTCTAAAAATGCTTTTGGTTCGTGTTTATCTGCCCAGCCTCTTCACTGGTATCAAAAGGCCACTGTGACGTGAAAACCAAACGCACGCTACACGAGGTGTGAATGAACTGTGTAGACAATCGTGGCATGCTGATGGATTCGATGCTCTTTGTTCTAGTGGAGATTTGTAAAAATGATCCCAGAGGCACTTACTGCCAACAGCTTTGTCAGTGTATGAGAAAACTCCCATGACAGTTAGATTGAATCCAGGCCCAAGTGCCCAGAACACTGTTGAATCCACACATTGTTTCCCGAGAAACTGAATGGCACTTTCTTGGACATAGAAGTAGGAAACAGAGAAGAAGAAAGAGACGGCCGCCCTTGTGGCTTCTATGCAGCGCACTCTCCCATTGCTCTTATTTCTGAAAAGCCAAAGCACCAACTCCCTGTAGGATTTAGCGTCTTTGTGACTGGTTTCCGACCGCAGACCAGCACTGGTGGCATTAGTTGTGTCACCAGAGGTCGTAAGGGATTGAGTAAGTGTGCTATCTTTAAATGTGTGCATTACACACACTAGCTTGACAGCTTCTCTCTTAGTCGTCTGTCGGACTCTCATAAAGAGCGGGATGAGGGGTTTCATTGCAGGCCCATCCGAGGGATTAATCACGAGTACACAGGAAGGGTGAGAGGCTTCTAAAGCCCCAAGCTTCATTGCAGGAAGTGACATTTGGCAGTTTACCTGGATGCAGTCAGACGAGGAGCCATTTCTAGTGTGTGTAATTAGAGCTTGGCTCCAGGAACTTTACGTATGACATACTTGCCATATTTAACATCTTCGTCATTCCCAAAAACAGAACACAGCCAAGCGGAAAAGTGTATTGCTCAAAGGTTAATTGGGTTTTCAGTTACACTTCAATTAAGTATCAGCATCTTTGATTCTCTAGTAGTTATGAAAAACAAATTGCAGATGTTCAATGCTCAATGTTGCAAAAACGCAGTAAATAGAAATCTATAAACACTTAAAAATAATACATACCTCAAACCATTTGAGGGAACCGATTGCAACAAACCCTTTAAGTTCAAAAACTAATCCTAATTAGTACTGTGAACTTAATCCATTTGAGTAAACTAAGCAATTTGAACACAGTAAAACTCAATAAATGAAGAGAACTCAAACCAACTGAGTACTGTAAAACCCAGTTAGTTAAGGCAACTCAAACCATTTGAGGAAACCGATTGCTACAAACCATTTGAGTTAAAAACTAATCTATATAAGTATTGTGAACTTACTCCATTTAAGTTGAATGAGGTATTTAGGGCCTACTCACACTATGCCATCCGTACCATGCCCAGGCCCGTTTCCCGGATCATTTGAGAACTGTGAGTGCGCTGAATCGGGCTCAAGTACGGTTTACTTGGCCGGCCCTGGCCCAGTTGGAAGAGGTGTGCCTGAGGGCGGCTCACTTGGGCTTTGGCACGGTACGCTTGTGTGTGAGTGCAAAACGCGCCAAAGCCCGAAACTGAAAGCGAGACGTGACTTTTAAGGGGCTGTTTCATATGGATTTATTAATCATTCTTACTGTTCAGTGAACGCAAACTGGCGTAGTTTATTAAAGACGCAAACCCCTCACTGCACGACAGCTGCGCACCTTTAGCAAACCTCCTTATTCCTGCAGCACGAGAGCTTTATGATTGTTTATGAGCGCCAAAACTGGCATATCTGTTCGGCGAAAGATCTGACTGCGTGTCACCGCATCCCTATGGACTGTTTGGCGAAATATTTGACTGCATGTCACTACATAACAAACATCTGAAAAGATATAACTAGAGAAATCTCCACCGTGCTGCTGAGTGAGAGAGCGCTTCTCACTGAACAGCGCAGCAGCGATGACGTAAGCGTGACGAGGCCCATTTGTGGTGTGAGCGCGGGCCGTTGGGGGAGACAGGAGGGGGGACAAGCGTGCTTTGGCCCAGTTCGAGGCAACTGTACCTAGTGTGAGTACGGCCTTAATTAACTCATTACATTCAACACTGAGTTCAAAACTCCTTTTAAACGAAGTAGAATTAACTTTCAGTACATTTTGAGTTAACTACACTCATATCATCTGATAAAGTTGACTGTTGGGTTTTACAGTGTAGGACTTCTTGAAATCAGCCACTTTCATAACACATTAATTAGTTGTAGCCTACCGTTTCAACTACCCGACCCACATGGTCTTTATGTACCCATAACCAAATCATAAATAAATAAAGATAAGTTACACACAAATAGAGGTGCACAATTAATGAAAAAAAGATTGCGATCTTGATTCGACCCCCTAGAAAATGGTAATCCAGCATTTTTACGATTCTGCGAATCATATTTTCAAGTTCAGGAGAGAAGCAACGCCACACAAGTCTTCTTATTGTTTTACATACATTGCACAGCGACATGGACACCTTCAAATGATGTTGAAAGATTCACATACTGTATTTATAAGGTATAATTCACCCACAAATATAATTTTTGTCTTCATGTAATGATGAATTCGTGGCACGAAATCATACTTGACGTGAACTGCTGACTGTGAGCTATTACCACAGAGAGGGCAAGCCGGCCACTACTTGATGACAGATGCGCGCACGTCTACTTTAGTAAACAGGACCTGCATGGGCTGTGAATAACAATAATAAAGTTGGAAAAAACATTCAGTTTGTGGCACAGAGTGATCGTTTGGGAGCCGCCCGGGAAGTATGAACAGCACTTAGCAGTGGAAGTGAAACCGAAAGCGTGCACATCATTTAAATAGTCATATCGCATTACAGAGTTATGATTGCGACAAGCATTTAATATGTTTTTTTTTCATCGTGAATAATGACAAATGACAAATGTCTGATTTTACATGTGAATAAATAGTCTGATAAATTTGTCAATGACAGATTACAAGCATTTGTTTCAAACATAATAATTTAACATCAGAATTATGAATTGTTGTATTCTGATGTCATCATGTTTCTGTGCAATAATGACCAGGACAAATTTAAAGTCTATATCCACCATTCAAAGTCGATTCAAAATTTAGCATTTTAACCTGTAGACTTACACATTTTATTATTATTGTTGTTTTATCATATTTGGAGAACAACAATAATAATAGCCGACTCATATTAGCCTTTATTTTACATCTACAGAATCCTAAGAAAATTGTGATCTTTATCTTAAGCAAAAAAAAATCAAGACTTTTATTTTAGCCAGAATCATGCAGCTCTACACACAAATTACCACCTGTCAATCACTTTTTCCGCGGTACTCTGGCATGAATAGGCAGAGTGATCTGTGTCTATATAATAACATCGACAAACTTGATCGGTAAAAAAGGTGCACAACCAACAGGTACCAACCAACATACATTTAAAATCACAAAGCCAAGTGTGAAAGCAAAAAAAAAATTGAAGCAGTGTACTGATGCTGTGACACGTTACCAGGTAGATTAAAAAGACAGAAGAGTCGTTAGATAAAGACCAGATTAATTAAATATAACGTTTAACAACTATAGTGAGACGCGATCCAGCAGTACATCCTTCATAATCTGTCTGACATGCACTGCTGTCTGGAGCCTGGAGCTCAGACGTCTGCATATGCTGGACTTGGAGCACATGACAGAGTGTGTGTCTTTGTGTGGTCATGTGATGTGTGTGTTCAGCAGTATAGTGTGGACGGAGGGCTGTAAGAAAATGCTAGATGAAAGGCCAGTGTAAATGTGGATCGTTTTCTTTCTAATACCATTTTAAAACTAATACGTATTAGTGTAAACGGGGCCCAAGTGTTTTTTTTTCTGCTGCCAATATTCATTAGATTATTTAATTTTGTGTCAGAATTGTATTTTTTATAAAGGTTTAGAACAAAAACAAGTGTGAGCAAATTATTTTTTTGGTGAACTATCCCTTTAATTTCTCTGCCTCTGTGATAAAACAAGCCTAAAGACATATTTCTGAAAGAAAGTAAAAGTAAAATATACATAAAAATATAGTCGGTTAAGACATATTGGGCCCTATCATACACCCGGCGCAGTGTGGCGCAAGGCGCGGCGCAATAGTCTTTTACTACTTTAAGCTTGGCGCAAGGGTAATTTTGAGGTGTTGCGCCACACTTTTTAAATAGCAAATGCATTTGCGCTTAAATGTGCGCCCATAGGCATTCTGGTCTAAAAAAGAAGGCGTGTTTTGGCGCGTTGCTATTTTGAGAAACTGTAAATAGTCTGTTTTTTAGACCAGAACAAAGTCGGTCTATTGTCTGGCGCAAAGTGCGCCTGGCTTACACACTACACACAAGATGTAGAGCAATAAGCAAATATCTTTACATATGAAAAAGATATAATATCTTAAAGATATATATATAATAAGGATATATATATATATATATATATATATATATATATATATATATATATATATATATATATATATATATATATATATATATATATAAATATAGGATATAAATATAAATTATTAAAATATTACAAAACATTATTTTCTAGCCTACATGAATTAAAAAACCTCTGCCTTCATACTTTATTCATCTCGGGAGGCTTTTTCAGTTCATTCAATTTGCTTTTGTATAATGTTATTATTATAAACAGTATTATTTATTATATCCATATTTATATTTGTTTTATTAAAAACAAGCTTAGATTTGTCCACCTGTCAGGTTTTAGACCATATGGGACATGGCAGGTGTATTTGGAAATAACTCAGTATTTTGTACACACTTTGTTATTATTGTTCATTTATTCGTTTGCTGGAAATTAGAACTGAATTTAGAAATAGTTTTGAAACAAGTCTTTGCGCTTAACAAATGAAATTAATTATTTATAGGCTAATTGATGTCTGTGCGGTAAAGTTTCCCTATCCACGAGAGGAATTTACTTTACGTCATGTTAATAGCAATGCGCTTATGGCGCGACGCAGCTGGCTCTTTAAGGTAATGGGAGATGAGAATCTGATTGGTTTATTCTCAAAACACACCTATAACTCATTAAGAAAATAAACCCTTTTAGACCATGCGCCACTGCACAAAGCAGATTTTCCCGTCCTTAAGTTAGCAAAAATGCGTTCTGACACGCCCTGAAAGCGTTTGTGCCCTACGTTTTGCGCCTTGCGTTTTGCACTCTGCGCATGAACAGTCAAAATAGAGCCCATTGTGTTTAATATACAGTACACTTATGTAAAGCAGGAGTGAAGGCCAAAGAAACTTTGTTTTGAGCAGTGTTACACGCAAAAATAGAAATCACACTAAATGTGGTACAAAAAATAATGACTGCATTAATCATTTGTGGTTTTATTGTGTCACATTTGTTAGAATACAGTGTAATGCTCTTGTATTATGACTGTTGCGTACGCCACATGTTGTCAGAGTGTCTCCAGAGCTCCCACAGGGACATGGTGCACACAGCACATGGCATTCTGGGCACTCAGAGAACGCCCAGCGCATTGCCTGATGACAGACCAATGTAGACCCCTAGGATTGGATCAAAGAACACTGCGGTCTAGTTGGTAAGAGAGAGAGAAATACACAGAAAGATTAGAGGTAACCTCACAGCGGCCACGCTCTGTGTGCTCAAATGAACCCAGTACATTAAAAGCAGTTGATAGTATCTCCTGCACAGGACGAGATGGAAATTAAAAACGTTTCTGCAGTTGCAGTTAAAACTCCCTTAATGCTCTTGTAAACAAGAGGCTTCCTCTGATCCTCATAGCGGGGTCAGGTGAAAGGGTCGTGCTGCTGGTTATTTAAGGAGTTCCAAGTTCACCTTGACGTGTCTGCTGACAGGAAGAGGGGCTTTTAGATCTTGTTTCCTTGCCTATGATTACTTTACACCGCAGCTGCCAGAGAGCAGCTTTACTTGGGAGAGGTGTAGTCTGTGAGTCATGACCGACACACACGAGAGATCCTCAGATGGACAGAGAGAGCGTGAGAGGATGAGACTGTGAGAGAAAGTATTTGAAGAAGAATCGCCTTTTAAATTCAGCAGTGGGAATCTGTAATTGGAATATTGATTATTTACACTTACTAGTTACTTAGTAAGATTCATCTTGCTACCCTTTTTACATCTAGAGATCACTAAATTTTTTATGCCTTTGATTTAGAGGTATTGATCTAGATCAGGGGTGTGCAAACTTGGTCTTGGAGGGCCGGTGTCCTGCAGATTTTAGTTCCAACCCCAATCAAACACACCTGAACCAGGTAATCAAGCTCTTTCTAAACGGGGCCTAAGAATTGCACAAAATTTTTCAGAAACATGATGTGCTGATAAGAAAGCATCCTACCAACTGTCCTACCTTCTGTTGGTTAAGTCCTCAGTATACTTCAAATGAAGTTCTTTCGTTTTAATTTAAGGGCAAAAAGAAGTTCAAAGGGTTGTTTTTGTACCTTCTGTCACCCCCGCTGCATAGTAGGTGGGGTTGCAAATGTGTCATCCTGCTCACTTGTACCCGTAAACACAACAATGGTGGCTGTGAAAGAAGAACAGTTTGGCAGACATCCTTCTGCAGCCCATCACACAAAAATCGCCATTGCGGCATGCCACATCTTTACATTTCTTTCTGTTTTCCAAAGACAGACATACAATTGTGTAGCTGTCACAGATCAATGGTAGCTCAAAGGTGTTTAAGAGCCAAAAAGAACTCTGCTGAAAGTTCCATTTGGTGTGAAGTTTCTAACCCAGGGATGGGCAAACTTGATCCTCGAGGGCCGATGTCCCTGCAGAGTTTTGATCCAACACTAGTCAAACACACCTGAACATGCTAATCAGTGTCTTTAAGATCACAAGAAATCTATAAGCAGGTGTGTTTGATTAGGGTTGGAGCTAAACTGTGCAGGACACCGGCCCTCCAGGACGGAGTTTGCCCACCCCTGTTCTAACCACTGAAAGGACATTTGTTTTGGCCTGATTTGTTTGATATTACATTATTTCATTCTTTAATTTTATTTGAACTATACTAGGGCCTTCAGGCCTGCTCTGCTCCCCGGTGCGGAACACACTGGGTGGAGTTTAGAACCAGTGTCAAGGTTGGTTAGAAGGAAGCAGACCCAGTTGCAGCAATGAACAATACAAAGGGGTTTGACAGAAATAGGCACAAGTAGACTGATAAGGTCCTAACAGTAGGGGCAACAACACAAAGGAGCCAGTGGTAGAGACAAGAAGACACCAAAATGAACAGCCAGCAGGGAGTTTGAGCAACAGTGGTCAAAACCAGAGCTAGATCCTGGAGCAAGCCATGTAAAACTACGTATAGACTGGAAGACCAGGGAAGTCAGGACACAGGGATAGGAAGATTATACCGTAAGACAAGACATCACAGCAAGCAGGCAGCAATAATATACAATAAAACGAACTAAATCTAAAAGAAAATATTAAATCAAATTTAAATCCTAGTAGAAGAGAACTAGACTAATTTGCCCTACTGAAAAAAACAGCTTAAACCAGCCTAGGCGGGTTGGCTGGTTTTAGCTGGTCGACCAGGCTGGTTTTAGAGGGGTTTTGGCCATTTCCAGCCTGGTTTCCAGCCATTTCCAGCCTGGTCTTAGCTGGTCAGGCTGGGAGCCCAGCCAAAACCAGCTATGTCCAGCTTAAACTAGGCTGGTCAAGCTGGTTTTAGCTGGATTTAGCTGGTCATTTTCCAGCCTGACCAGCTAAGACCAGGCTGGAAATGGCTGGAAACCAGCCTGGAAATGGCCAAAACCCCTCTAAAACCAGCCTGGTCAGCCAGCTAAAACCAGCCAACCAGCCCAGGCTGGTTTAAGCTGGATTTTTCAGCAGGGTGGGCAATCGGATAAAACAGAAACTGAAAAGAAGACTTCTAGAATCTTAGAGAGAAAATAATCAAACTACTAATAATCAACTACTAATATAAGACAAAAAAATTCAAAATGGTTCAAAGGATAAAAGCAAGATAAAGATTAGAACACAAAATGAAGTAAACACTAGGAACAAACCAAAGAAAGTAGTAGCTACAAACAAACAATAAGTATAATATATATACAAAACACTCAGTGATATAATAATGTTTCTGTTTTTCGCATAACACATCTTGTGATGTTCTCAGAGAAGATGTTCACGTTGTATATCTGATTCTGAAAGTTCTGAATATTGTTATAAATATTTGTGGCTAGACTGATGCCATGAGGAATCTTCAGTTGAGACAAGGGAAACGTATTATAAAAATTGAGTTAAATCTCTCATCTAAATATTCCATGTTTTTCTGGCAGTGTTGCTTGAATAAGTAGTTTGAGGAAATGCACAGTCATTTCTCTGTGGTCGGGCATCCATTTTTTGTTTCTGCAGATGCTTGATAGGGAATCTGTCAGGGTCAAATTAAGTGTAATCAAAACCATATCCTTTAGGTCTGTCATAAAAATGAAGCGGGAATGTCTGAAATGAAAAAAAAGTACATAAAAGCTCGACTGGAGATCTTGGAATGATATTTGAATTTAACAATGCTGTAGTCCTCAATTTAGAATCTCAGAGAGGTATGAAAAGTGTTTTCTAGAGGTGAGTTTACATAAAGGCTGAATAATGTGGCGTAGAATTATGCACGTAGCTCAGTGAGAAAATAAACCAAGAGTATTGTCAACAATCTCCCTCTGCTTGTATATCATGATACACAGTGAACCCAAATTTAGACACAAACAGCAACACGCATCGTGGTTGTGATTTACAAACAGATGTGTCACTGTTCGTTTGGTTGAACTGACTTTAAATAAGCTCAAGATGTTGAAGTCTTTGCAGACATCATCACACTCATTTTGTAGAAACAGCAAACACATTAGTCAGATAATAAAGTGATAAATGCATTCATGTCCCAAGTAGGTACGTTGTTTCTGTATGGGAATGACTCTGAAAAATGTTTTGAACAAGACAGAAATTGATGCAAGTTTAGATTTTCTTTGGACACAAACCAACAAACACAAACATCTTCCCACTAGGTTTGAAATGCTGAGAAATTTTAAAGGGTCACGAAACACCAAAACACATTTTTTGAGCTGTTGACAGTCGTAAATGTGTCCCACACTGCTAAAAACACTATTAGGACACCTATATTTAACTAAAAAGTGTAAATTGGTTGTTTTTGTGTTATTTCAAGCAAATTCGTACTTCCGGTTTAAAACGAATTTTTGAGGCTGCGTCACGGCTATGACATAATAGCGTGTATTCCAGCGTGCAGACTGGGCGTCTGTGCCAGAGTGTGTCTTATTACGTCTTACAGTGTGATGCATTAATGCATGAGTAAGGCTTGGTTCAAACCAATCAGCGCGCTCTATTGTGCAACTTCATTAATATTCATTACTGTCACAGTGTTTAGACGGCAGAGATGCCAAGTTGTGTTGGCAAAACAAGCGTGAAGTGTTGCTTTTATAGTTTGCTGCCGTTAAGTTTAGTTTTCATTTTCTCTCTGTGAGAGCGCAGCTGGAGTCACATGAGGATTAACAGTGTTTACGTGACGCTCGACAACAATAACTTACGTGTCTAAGGAGGATTATTGTTTACCTGAGAACTGTTCTCATCTGCAAACGCTGAGATCCGGATTCGCTTGTAGTCTCCTCAAAATAAAGACGCGGCTCTAGTTGCTGGTGATTGTCCTGTCTCTACAGATTTGGTAAGTGAGCGACCAGTGCTCTTTGTTTATTCAGTTCGTATTTTATTCGTATCAAAGAAACTATTGCACCGAATGTAAACAAGTTAGCACTACAACCAAACTATAACCTCGTGTTGGATTTTGTGACCGGAATAACACACGCGGCTTTCTGACGCTACCCGCCGTGTGCATCTAAGTTTCCGGGAAATGCTGAGTTTTTTATCTCTCATTCGCCGTGCGGTATCAAACATTGCATGAAAAATACACGCTTAGAGCAGTTCCTCGAATCAAATATAACGTTTGTCGCGAGGGGCATGAATGAATTCCCTAAATGAAATGAGAGCCAAATTGCAGTTAAAGTCCACCATTTAATAATTTGGCAAATAATTTGACTACAGATGTCCATGTAAACACAGTCACTTTGTCCGCTGTGGTTGTGTGTTTTGACTCTGAAATTCAGCGTGCCCAAATAGACACTCCCACACCAAGCCTCTTTTCTTCCTCCGACACTCCCCCCTAAACAGAGCTTGACACGCCCACTTTTCTGACTTTTTCCAAAGTAGAGGTGTGAAAACACCCTGCTGAAACGAGGGGGTTTCATGGCCCTTTAAGTACTTCTGCAGATGGTGATAAAAATTAGCAGTAAACTGAACCAATGCAATCTCCCAGCTGAATTTAAATGATATCAAATCCTGTGCAAACTCGCTACGGTCACTTCTGCTGCTCCTTTTTGAAATATAACAGTTCAGTCACATGGCAAAGAAAGAGTTTCAGTTTGGAAACCTAAAGAGCCGATCTTATAAAATCCTTCTGTTTCCTAACAGATGAAGTGTACTTGGTTCCCCTGCTGAATTCATTTTCTTAAAAGCCAAATGTATTATTTTTTAAGGGCTAACGAAATTAATATAAAATATTCTTAATATTTAGACTCACCTCAGTTCATCATCACTTTGAAGATGATTTCCATGATTTAAGATTATACAAATATGCAAAATACTAATAGGCAACACGATGGCTTAGTGGTTAGCACTGTCGCCTCAAAGCAAGAAGGTCGCTGCTTCGAGCCCCAGCTGGGTCAGTGTGTGGAGTTTGCATGTTGTCCCCATGATCCCGTGGGTTTCTTCCGGGTGCTTCGGTTTCCCCTACAGTCCAAAGACATGGGCTATAGGTAAATTAATAAGCTAAATTGTCCGTAGTGTATGTTTGTGAATGTGTGTTGGCGGTTCATTCTGCTTTGGTGACCCCTGATGAATAAAGGGACTAAGCCGAAGGAGAATAATTGAATGAAAATGCTAATATTTTCATTTGTTATAGCATTTACATTCATAAAAAATACAAGTAAAATGTTAAATGAATATCATATTCGGTACAGCAGGGACTGAGGTCAGAATCGTTGGCTATGCACAATGCAGCTCTTGGAAAATGTGGTTAGTGCTACAGTGTCCCTTACGATAGATGTTAAATTGAAAATTTATTGAATGGGACTCTCGGCAAAGCCAACAGAGCAAAATCAAAACCCGACGTGTTTTTATATTATGTTCCAGATCATTGAAGCAATGGAAAGCAGTAAATTTCTTTGTGGACAGAGACAGGATTTGCATCTCCAGGAGTCTGATAGTCTGATATCATAAACCAGTGTGGTTTGTGTGCATGTGTGTATCTTTGTGTGTGTGTGTGTGTGTGTGTGTGTGTGTGTGTGTGTGTGTGTGTGTGTGTGTGTGATTCTGTTCCCCTGGGGTTAAGCGTATGCTGGCATCATGGGTCGAGACCCCCTGGCATGCAGCAGATTTCCTGTGAGCATCAAGGTGTGTTCAGTTCACTGCTGCTCAGAGGGAGCTCACTCACTTCTTATGTTAACAGCTCTGGGCAGACGTCCAAAAACAACAGGTTTTATTGAATCTGAAAGCAGGAAAAAAATCAGCTATTGGACTATTTTTGTTCCTCAGGCTATTGCCTTAACGGTAGTTGAAATTGTAGTAGCACATTTCTAAAGGTCATGTGTCACCTTTTAGAATCGAAGACTAATTAAGTGCTTGAAAGTCTTAGCAGAAGAGGATGTCGCCAGCATAATAACCCCCCGCTCGGAGGCAGAGTTACTCAGAGGTTTGTTTAACTCTGCGTTCAGAAAGAATATGCCCCTCTGTAATATTTTTCACTCTGCTTTTCTCCATTCATTTGATAGGCTTACTTTTCATTTGAACAGTTTAGACCGTTTACATGTGCCAAATATTGCATTTTAAGTTCTTTTGCACATACATTTAATTAAACGTTTTCAAGACCATGATGCGTGATATCGGACAATTTCATTAGCGCTAACAATTATCATGTCACTTTTATTACTGGTTACATGTTTTTAAGGTTGAAAGGATATTGTCACACATACATACATATATACATACATACATACATACATACATACATACATACATACAGTTGAAGTCAGAGTTATTAACCCGCCTTTGAATCTTTTTTCTTTTTTAAATATCCCAAATGATGTTTGACAGAGCAAGGAAATATTCACAGTATGTTTGATAATATTTTTTCTTCTGAAGAAAGTCTTTTTTGATTTATTTCGGCTAGAATAAAAGCAGTTTTTAAGTTTTTAAACACCATTTTTAGGCCAACATTATAAGCCCCCTTTAGCTATATTTTTTCGATAGTCTACCGAACAAGCCATCATTATACAATAACCTGCCTAATTACCCTAATCTGCCTAGTTAACCTAATTAACCCAGTTACGCCTTTAAATGTCACTTTAAGCTGTATAGAAGTGTCTTGAAAAATATCTAGTAAAATATTATTTACTGTCATCATGGCAAAGATAAAATAAATCAGTTATTAGAAAAGAGTTTTTAAAACTATTATGTTTAGAAATATGTTGATTAAAATCTTCTCTCTGTTAAACAGAAATTAGGGGAAAAAAAAACAGTGGGGCTAATAATTCAGGAGGGCTAATAATTCTGACTTTAACTGTACATACAAACATACAAATATACATACATACATACATACATACATACATACATACATACATACATACATACATACATAGACATATTTTAATTCCCAAAATTTAAGCCAAAACTTTAACTTAAGAAAAAAAGAAAAAAAAACTAATAATAAAAATGGACTAAATTTGAAAGACGAGACTTGATTAAATTGGAGGTGTGCTATATAATGTATATATCATACAGTTTTTTTATTGATACATATATCAATACAATATTGATTTTGAGATTTTAAAATAGAAATGATTCATAAAAATAAATATATACATATTAATTCATTCCTATATATATATATATATATATATATATATATATATATATATATAATTTGTCGGCTGCACATCCATGATGCAAATCTCCCGTTCCCAAATGTGCTCTATTGGATTAAGTTCTGGTGACTGTGGAGGCCATTTGAGTACAGTGAACTCATTGTCATGTTCAAGAAACCAGTCTGAGATGATTTGCGCTTTATGACATGGAGCGTTATCCTGCTGGTGAGCAACAGTACTCAGGTAGGCTGTGGCGTTGACACGATGCTCAATTGGTACTAATGGGCCCAAAGTGTGCCAAGAAAATATCCCCCACACAATTAGACCACCACCAGCCTGAACTCTTGATACTGTACAAAGCAGGATGGATCCATGCTTTCATGTTGTTGATGCCAAATTCTGACGGTACCATCCGAATGATGCAGCAGAAATCGAGACTCATCAGACCATACTTATCAGACCATCTTCTATTGTCCAATTTTGTTGAACCTGTGTGAATTGTAGCCTCAGTTTCCTGTTCAGAACTGACAGCAGTGGCACCCAGTGTGGTCATCTGTTGCTGTAGCCCATCCGCCTCAAGGTTGGACGTGTTGTGCATTCAGAGAGACTCTTTTCTGGCCTATCTTCTTTGACCTCTGGCATCAACACAGCATTTGGGCCCATAGAATTTCCACTTACTGGATTTTTTTCTCTTTTTCAGACCATCCTCTGTAAACTCTTGATGGTTTTACATGAAAATCCCAGTAGACCAGCAGTTTCTGAAATAGTCAGACCAGCCCGTCTGGCACCAACAACCATGCCATCGTCTCTTTATATATTTACACACACACACAATATCCTATAAGACTAGAAGCATCAAAGTAAGTTCCATGTATACAGTAGTTAAAACAACATTGAGTTTGATACATTTTGTAATATACACTGTGTGTATCATTCTACGAAATGCTAAATAAATTTAACCTATGTGTGTTAATCAACATTAGAGATTAATAATTGGTGGTGAAGACACAGGGTTGAACTGGAAAATCAGCTTCCTCATCATTTGGTTCTGAAGCACAGGTTTACCTGTTGTATTTTTTTAAAGAAACACAGGTTGAGTCAGTATAAAACAACTCAGTCTAACGTGGCTTTCTTTGGCTTTGTCAGTAATTATAGTCACTTTCAGAGTACATAACATGAAGAGCAGAGATTTGTTTCTCATGCAGTGATTCATCCAATCGGCTCCTCTTATGATATCAACAAACTTCTCACTAACAAAATGATTATCACTGCAGGTTCAAATTTGTAGGGCCAAGACTGTTGTTACTAGATGTTAACCTCTGTGATCTTGTCTCTGGATTTCGAACATGCCCTGTGTAAAAAGGTTATAGGAATGGTCATTTGTTGTCATATGAAAAAGGATTCTTCATGCTTAATCCTCCAGTTTTTCAAGGATGCTTGGTTCAAAATAATGAAGAAATCAGCCCTCTTCTGACTAAACCCTTGGCACCAGTGCTGCTTTTCAGTTAATAAGGACTAAAACAGATGGCGCAGTATGAAAAGGCTCACGTAGATGACTTACCTCTCTCTTTTATGTCCACATCAGGCACTTATTTGATAAATCGTTTCGGAGCCATGCTTATGTCATTTCCTCTCTAGTTCAATTGCCTTTTCATATGAAACCAGAACTCATTAAATCAGTGACGTGCATGGCTGCGATATTATTGAGAGGCATTTAAAAAAATATTAGGACACATGACGGTAGTAATTATTCATTATTAATTTAAGGGCATGTCAGTTTAATACGAGGTGAATATGACATTTACTACTAGCAAATGGATTTCACATCATTCATTTTACCGCATAAGGACACACTGTGCAAGCTGAATCTGCATTTTTAGCTTTTTATCAAGCTTGTTACAGTGTTGTTTGTTTGCACAATTGTACAAACGGATTTTTAAAAAGTTGGGACACTGCACAAATTGTGAAAAAAATCTGAATGCAATGATGTGGAAGTTCCAAATTTCAATATTTTATTCAGTATAGAACATATATGACATTTTAAAATATTTAAACTGTGAAAATGTATCACTTCAAGAGAAAAATAAGTTGATTTTATGTTTCATAGCATCAATACATTTAAAAAAAAAAGCTGTGACAAGACCATGTTTACCACTGTGAGGCATCCCCTCTTCTCTTTACAACAGTCTGCAAATGTCTGGGAACTGAGTAGACAAGTTGCTTCTTCTACACATCAATGATGTTGTAATTGATGCAGTATGTTGTCTGACATTGTCATGTTTTAAAATACAAGGTCTTCCATGAAAGAGGTGTCGTCTGGATGGGAGCATATGTTGTTCTTGAACTTGAATATACCTTTCAGCATTAATGGTGCCTTTCCAGGTGTGTGAGCTGCCCATGCCACATGCACTCATGCAACCCCATACAATCAGAGAGGCAGGCTTCTGAACTGAGCGCTGATAACAACTTGGGTCGTTCCTGTCCTCTTTAGTCCGGATGACATGGCATCACAGTTTTCCAAAAAGAACTTTAAATTTTGATTCGTCTGACCACAGTTTTTCACTTTGCCACAGTCCGTTTTAAATCAACCCTGGCCCAGAGAAAACGCCTGCGCTTCTGGATCATGTTTAAATATGGCTTCTTTTTTTTTTCTTTGACTTTTAGCCGGCAACAGTGAATGGCATGGTGGATTGTGTTCACCGCCAATGTTTTCTTGAAGTAGTCCTGAGCCCATATTGTGGTTTCTAATACAGTAATATTCCTGTTTGTGATGCAGTGCTGTCTAAGGGCCCGAAGATCACGGGCATCCAGTATGGTTTTCCAGCCTTGACACTTACGCACAGATTGTTCCAGATTCTCTGAAACCTTTGGATGATTTTACGCACTGTAGATGGTGATTACTTCTCCTTTCTGATATTGCAGCCTCTGCTCATCTTGACCTCTAAGAGACACTGTCACTCTGAGAGTGCCAATTGACCTAATAAGTGGAAAATTGGTCTTCCAGCTGTTCCTTCTCTTTAACTCCAAAATGAGCCAACATTTGGCCTGAAATTTTTTACATTTTTCCACTTTCAACCTTTGATATGTTATCTATATTCTATTGTAAATAAAATAGGTTTATGAGATTTGTAAATTATTGCATTCCCTTTTTATTCACAATTTATACAGTGCCCTAACTTTTTTAATCGGGTTTGTACAATTTGTTAAGAAGTTTGGAGTAAGTTTTCTTTTTTTTATATGGTTAGTTACAAGTTAAAATAAGTCTTAGTCACACACTCTTGCAGAAACTGTTCTAATAAGCTGATTTAGTGCCCAGTTTTTTTTTATATTATACTATAAATGTTGAAAATGGCTGTGCTGCTTAGTATTTTTGTCAAAACCATCATTCTTTTTGTTTTTTGGATTCCTTAATGAAATGAAAGTTTATAAGATGAGCATTTATTAGAAATAAGGTTTTGTTATTCCAGACATGCACTGTTGTGTACCTCATTTAATTATTTTTACTTAACCTAAGCTACAATGAAAAGCAATATTTGATTTTGCTTCATACTAACAATATCAGTATTTCCCTGCTATATTTCTATATATCTAAAAGACAATCCTGACGTCCTATTGATGATTTTTCCACAGAGTGATGGGTTTAGGGTTGCACTAGCTTAGTTTGTTGCTAATCACCAAAAACTGGTAATCCAGTAGAACAATATCTGTTTCCAGCTAAAGAAACCCCTGGAGGCTCGCATTGACCTCTAACCTCTCACCCCCGCTTCAGTCAGTGATGATTACCTATAATCCCTGTGACGCACTTATTAAAATGGACATTGGAGCCTTTTGATTATCAGCACAATACAATTCAACATTACCTTAAAGACCTGAATGACCTTTATTTGCCCTGCTGTGTTGTTTTTCCGGACAGTCGCCTCTGTTCTCCTTCAATGTTCCCAGTTTCCAGCCCCCGTCATACCTGGATTTCTCCTCTTTCCATGTAAAGCACTTAAGGACTAATTAGACCAATTAAACAGATAGGCAGCATTTCCTTTCCTTTGTTTGTCCTGTCAAGTCTGAGAGCTTTGTCACCTTCATTCTTTCTGTGCGCTTTTGCTGTTTACCAGTCAGTTTCTTTCCTATTTTGTGCTTTCATCCCACTTTCTCCTCTCATTTTTTCCAACTTTTGCAAGAAGATATTATGTGTCAGTGGTACTCTTAAATCAAAGCAAGAACAGATTAAAAAAATAAAACCTTTTGGGTTTAATTGATGTGACCTGTCATGAAGAAACATCTTTTCTTTGATGTTTTTATCAGCACACCCTTAGGACGTGAACAATATATAAGTTGCAGCAAGCAATAAGATGAACTACAAATTTGTATGTGTAGCATAACCAATTATTAGTCTCTTAAGGATTTAGCAATTTTGCGATCGCTGAATTTATCTCGAAATCAAGCAAACTTTGCAAAATTTATAGACGCTTTTTATGACGTCATCAGGACTCGGATTTACCCAAAACAAAGGCCATTTGGATGCAAACAACCCTCGCTTAGCCTTGCTTTCACACACATCTTGATCATACAGTAAGTGGCAGTATTTACCTTTACGCTGGTCTGTAACTCAGCATTTACCCAGAAGAAGACAGTGCGCGCTAAATATGAGTAAACATACAAAGTCACACCTGATTCACAGCTGCTTTACAGATCTTCTGTTTCTATTTACCTAAAGCTGAAGTCACAATTAATAGCCTTCTTGAATTTTCCCCTCAATTTCTGTTTAAGGGAAGGCAGATTTTTTTTCACCAAGTTCTAATAACTGATTTATTTTATCTTTGCCATCATGACAGCACATAATATTTGACTAGATATTTTTTTCACGATCCTAGTATTCAGCTTAAAGTGAAATTTAAAGGCTTAACTAGGTTAGACGTCTAGACTACTGCGCAAGAGCAATTTGGTCAGATGTTTTGTCGGCTACTTCTGGATGTGGTCGAAAGTGGACAAGCTCAAAATGTTTCACACCCTGTTCTTAATCTCAGGTAATCAGATTTATTCTAAACATCTGAAGGATGGTGCTTCTGACAGTATAGGTGCTGACCAGGCTCAACCCTGCTTAGTTTTAAAATGAAAACCAGTCTAAGAGTACAAAGTGACTTCTGTGACTTCAACTTTTCTCAGTTGTATCAATTTCAAAGTAGACAGCTATTTTAAACCTTTAAGACAGACATTCTAAGCAAGTATGCAGACAACTTGGCCAACACATTCTTGAGCTCCGCAGACAACCTCAATACTCTATCAGAGCAAGGTTGCATACCCCTTTGCCGTCGCCGATGAAAAATATAACTGCACATCGCAAAAACGCATAGCACAAGCTCTGTGACAGGTCAGCTTGGTAGCACTGACGAGTTTGAGCAGGGGTGAGAGCCACGCGAACCTCTTGGAGTGAGTGTTTACTAGTGTCAAATCCCATGAAGAAGCTCCAGATGGAAACTTTTGTTTTGTGTTTACCTTATGATTAATTTTGTTGCACGAATTAGTGAGTTTGAGCTACTTGTACATTAAGGTAGCGTTCAGAAATGTACAAAACACCAGTAAAGAAACACGACACACAGGAACATAACCTACTGGCAGCTAGCGTTTCTGAAGTGTCATTGCAGAGCAACATAAACAACACCCAGAAGTATAAATGCATGGCTACGCAAATGGCAGCCGCTGTGGGTCATGCTAATCACTCGATGCAGAAGTATAAACTATACCTGTCAACCCTCCTGGATTATTTTTTTTTTTAAACACATCTAAATTTGTCCTAATGAAAAATCTAAAAGAAATGAGATTCATTTACTGCTCTTCAATCAGAGTCTGTAAGTTATACATTAAAGAAAACATTTAATGAGATTTGATAACTTGATTCTATTTCTTTATAATAGCTAATTTTATTAAACTAAACTGTTTGCTAATTTATTTGCTGCTAATGTATACTATTTATTTTTTCTTTAGTAAATAATAATTTAGGAGGGGGTGGGGGGGTAATCCTTTATTTTCACATCCCAATGTTGACAGGTATGGTATAAACCAGCCTTAAGGCCCATGCACACCGAGACGTTTTTTGCTTGCGTTTTCCATCGATGTTTAACGCCTCGTAACTAAATAAAGGGCGTCAATGTGATTGTGCACACTAACGCGCAAAACGCCAGACGCAAAAGTGTCATTTAAAAAAAAAAAACGCCTCATGCTCGTTTTTTTGTTTTGACGCTGCTGAAGTTACCGTAAACAGCACTTGAAGGCACTCAAGCGCAAAACTATCAGTGCGAGCGCACATTAAAGAAGATGCCCAGAGACAATATGAACGTGGAGCTGCTTATTGCACTGGTAAACAATAATCAATTCTTCATCGCTAGAGCTAGAGCTGGAGCTGCTGCTTGAACCATCCATGCTTGTTCTAGTCACCAGTAAATTTAACAACATGCATGTGACTGCGAACTTCCGCTCCTCCACTTCTTCTGTGTTATAATCTGGTGTCAGAAGCTTATAGTTGTGCAGCGCCATCTACCGTCAAAAGAGAGATTTAGCATACTCTTTATCCAGTTGGTTTAAACACTGAAAAACGTCTCGTAAAACGCTGACGATAAACGCAAACAAAAAACGTCCTGGTGTGTAGGAGCCTTTAAAGGCTGATTTATACTTACTTGACAAGCTTTTGGGTATGCTTCAGCACAGTTTTTGCATTGTCGTATATCCCTTGACATGATTTTCGCCTGACCGCGACCGTTCTTTCTCCCTATTTTTCTTGGAAAGATTTGAAAAAGGTTCCACAAAGGCACCTCTCAAAAAAATGTAACTACACGTCACAATGACACATATCCCAAGCTCTGTGATTGGTCGGCTTGGTATTGCTGACGAGTGTTGGTGTGACCGAGAGCCACGATAACCCGTTGGAACGAGTGTTTACAAGTGTCGAATCCTGTGAAGGAGCATCAAATAGAAACTGCTGTTTTGTGTTTACCTTATGATTAAAGTTGTTGCATGTCCACCGGTTTCCACCTCAAAATGAGCGAGTTTGAGCCATATGTACATTAAGTTAGCGTTCAGAAAAAAACAAAACATCAGCAAAAAAACTCGACACAGAGGAATATAAAAACCTACTGCCTGCTTGCCTTTCGGAAGTGTTATTGCAGAGCAACACAAACAGCACGCAGAAGTATTGCATGGCAACATGCAAGGCAGGCGCCGTGGGTCATGCAAGTGGCTCGACCCAGAAGTATAAACCAGGCTTTACTTTCAAAAGTATGCGCTAGTAAAATGGATGTGTCATTATTGGGGTTGCTACCTATAAACCTGTTTAAACAAGATTCTCTTGTTGCATCTCAATTGGTTATTGACCTAGTGCCCCTTGTGGTAATTCTTAGAAAACACATGCATTAAACTCAGACACATTCTAAGCAACAAAGTGTGAAATTGAAATGCTGCTAGTTGGAATGTCTTTGTTTATCTGTTTTTCAGGTTTTAGAGATGATGATGATGATGATTTTCTCTACCGTTTTTGATTTTTTCTTGGAAGTATCTCTGGAATTCCTGAGCTTCAGGATTTTTGGATTACAGAATCCATTGAAGTGTAAAGTAGCAAGTAATTTAGTCTTAGTTGAGGCTCATTGGCTATAAGTACTACTATGGAGTCTTTTTCCTTCAAATAATAATTCAAATACACCCACAAAGGAATTTCTTTCTGCCTATTTTTCTTGGAAAGATTTTAAAAAAGGTTCCACAGAGGAGTACGAAGGCCACAGAAATTAGGTCTATGTGTTTAACAGGGAGACTGGACACTGACTTAACTTCCACGCTAACGTCAAGAAGCTCTAGACCTCTGGTTGACTTCCTAGTCAGGGAGATGGGGAAAAGGCAATGAAAGCTTGAGGAAAAAAAGAGAGAGACTAAGGGGAAAAAAAGTTCGCTTCAGATATTTTGGGATCCAGTTACTTTTGATCAAAGCATTAAGAGATCTGAGATGGCCATGTGGTTTGTCCATCCAACAAGGATGCTTGTGAATGTGTCTGTTTGAGAGTCAACACACCAGAGCTCAATTAACAGTTGAACTGCCAGAGAAGCGAAACAGATGTAAGCTCAGTGGAGGGTCGAAATGCGGCCAGAGTGTGATCATTTCACACACCCCTGTTGTTTCTCCACCTCACTGTGCAAATGACTGACACTTATCAATTCCAATAGCCCAGACAGAGATGGAATTCACGGGCTGCGAGTCAGACGAGCCTCCTGTGCTGTCAACATGCTTCAGGCTTCCCAGAAATCTGCCCGTTTACTCATTTTAGGAGACCTTTGAATCTTGCCAACTAGCATGAATTTTAGTAGACTGTGGGAAATTACGTAAAATGCTCAAGAAGGAAAATAAGACCGCTGCCAAATTGTACAGAAGTTCACTTTGCAGAAATAAGGGATGCTAATGCTAAACATTTAGGTGTGTAATTCGTCAAAAGGCATTCTCAGAGGTTCGTTTACAAAATATTTACTTTAGACAAATGAGCTTTCAGTTTCTTACACAGCCAGCAGATGGTTTATCAGTTGCACTGGAACCGAGGACCTTCAAGGTGCATTAAATTTATGTTGTTTATGTTTCACAGACTCTTTCCCTAAACAACCAGTGGTGCTGGACTTTACATTGCCTCCTATCATTCTGGAGTCAGCTGTGCACATAGTTTCAGATACAGATACCTTTATAGAATGACCCTGTTCCCAGGCGAAATCAACCCTCTGCTGCTCTTTCACCAAATAGAAATATATTCTACACCTTCTTGATTTTCTTGTGATGATTGAAGTCATTTAGGCCGAGAGGTTTCTGGTTGTGTTTACTTCAGATTTACGTTCAGATATATGTGTGATTGCGTCCTGTACCTTAGGTCAAAGGCCAGCCGTAGCACTTCATCAAGCTGCTGTTGTTAAGGCGTATCTGATGATGCCCTGCGGGCCCTGGGGAATGACTTTCCCAGCTGTGAAACAGGAGTGCAAGTGGCCACTTAGTTTGTGCGTTGGGGGAACCGATAGGAGTGATCAAACATGTCGAGGCCAGAGGAACGGGGCTTGTAATCATCTACAACTCCTTAACTATCCTACCTTCCCCCAGCGGAGCCCCAGTTGGTTTGCTCATCTTGCTGTGAAGCATCCGTTTGATGTCCTCAAGATAAACAGGGTTATTTACAGTGCCGGGGGCTTTTACTGAGGGGCCGCTTTCTGGGTTGTCAAGCAGAGGTGTGTGTGTAAACGTGGGACAGTGTCTGAACCTTGTTCTCGATTGTTTCGGTGAGAGTAGGCTAGTGTATATACATGTGATCCATCAGCGCTGACCTCAACTTGCCCTGTTGACCACAAGATGCTTCATAGGCAGCATTTTCTTTTCATTTATAGAATAATGAAAGGGCGGTGTAATGACTAAATAGTATTTAGTGTAGCCTTCCCTTTAATCAGGGTGCTCAGCAAATTAGAGCAAACCTCAAATAAGCACCGAAGCACAACCCCACACTATGAACAACTCAGAGGACAATAAGTGTACTCCGGCTCTCAAGTACTTCAGACAGAGACGTTTTTCGGAGCGTGTAAATGTTCATAAAAGTATAGACTTAAAATAGTTTAAGTACTTTAAGCTTTTTGCAGTGACTTTGACGCAGTGATCATCAATAGGGCGTTAGTGTCAAAGGGGGTTTTACCCAAAAGTCATTCTGGGGAGTTTAAAACTTCCAATAATAACCAGTATGAACCTGGAATCAGTAACCCAAAGGCTGGAAGTATAGTACAGTTGTACAACTAAGCAAAGAAGTAGCTAACATGTTACTGTGAGCTAGTATGTATATATAGTATCTGTGTTATTTTGCACATAACACACGATCTGCTCTCTGAAGAAAACTGTCAAATATTGCTGCCAAGAACATTACTGTATGTCTATTTTAACTTGTCTTAACCTTGGCAAATTTAGAAAATCAACATATTGATTTCAAATATAAAGAAAGGGATAGTTAACAGATTGTCGTATGTTAAAGGATTTTAAATGCACAATCCTTTATTGCTCAGAATGCCATTGGTTATCTAAGTTAAATGTATTTTCACCAAAGTACGAGTAAGTTTTTTTTTTTTTGTGTGTAAGCAAGTATTTTATTTTAAAAATACTCAAAAATGTATCTGTCAATGTTTTGAAACAATTATATTTGACTTCCCAAAGTCACAGTGCTACCAGTGTATTTGTGTACCGCAAATATATATATATATATATATATATTTATATATATGGCGAGGCAGTGGTGCAGTAGGTAGTGCTTTCGCCTCACAGTTCGAACCTCGACTCAGTTGTCGTTTTTGTGTGGAGTTTGCATGTTCTCCCTGCCTTCGTGTGGGTTTCCTCCGGGTGCTCCGGTTTCCCCCACAGTCCAAAGACATGTGGTACAGGTGAATTTGGTAGGCTAAATTGTCCGTAGTGTATGAGTGTTTGTGAATATGTGTGTGAATGTTTCCCAGAGATGGGTTGCGGCTGGAAGGGCATCCGCTGCGTAAAAACTTGCTGGATAAGTTGGTGGTTCATTCCACTGTGGCGACCCCGGATTAATAAAGGGACTAAGCCGACAAGAAAATGAATGAATGAATGAATGAATATATATATATATATATATATATATAAATATATATATATATATATATATATAAATATATATATATATATATATATATATATATATATATATATATATATATATATATATATATATATATATATATATATATATATATATATATATAAAATCAATGCCATGCACTAAATGATTTTAAATGCACAATGTGTAGGCAAATGGTGGTATATATTTAATCATTGTATGGTATATATTTAACCATTCATTTATACATTATAAATATAAACATTTATTTAACTTACTTAAAAGATCAAAACACCCACATTGTTGTATTTTTGTTTGTGGTTAGTTTTTAAAGTCTATTATGTCATTTTGCAGTTCCCTTTACTCACGCAGGGGCCATTTTCTTAAGCCGAGCACTTGCACATAATATGAAGCATGTTTGTAGGCTCAATATTGTACCCCAGCCCTAGCAATGCCACAGGGGAAGAGAGAGAGACTTAATCTTGGTCTTTCACAGTCACAGGTGAGCTAGTGGTGGGGATTGTGTTCTCAACGAACCAAAGTGCACACATAGTAATCCAGGATTAAAGCACAAAGTGACTGTGTGCATGTGTGTTGCGGCTTTCTTTTTATGTGCCAACCCGCTGGATCCCTATGCTTGCCTTCCATCAGTTACAGCTCTTAAAGCAGCAGTAATTGATCATTATCCAGACCTGATGTTAAAGACGGAAAATCAGTCGCAGAATTTGCTACCTTGTGGACATAGATCTCAAAATATGTTAGTCTGTTGTTTTTAACTATGGTTGCTCGTCATATTAAACATGACATATATCATGTATCAGTGTCTCATTATAACATCTTAATGCTCTGTTCTTGGAAGGCAGAGGTGCAACTCAGCACCTTTGTATTTTAGCACCTGATGCCATAATTTTCAGACTGTCGAAAATGTTTGGCAAGGGTTTATGGGTATCCATGACATGGGAATGGAATAGACATGAGAGATACACAAACACCAGCAGTTTTACTTCCTCTACAGCCATACAGACATGAATAAACTATCACACACACTTGCAAGTCAATTTCAGCAGTTGCTAATGATCAGGTGTTTTTCTTTTCTGATGGACAAAGTGATCTTCATGGTCTTGAATAGATGGTTAAAACAACGTTTCAAAAATATTATACAGTATTTATTTTTTATGACTGCAAATACATATATTTAGCAGATAAGATTTAAGCTTTGGCTGTCATTCTACAAAAATATTTTATAATTTCATAAAAACACAACATAAATCAAAGCAGTGTTGATGGTAATGACATATTAAATAAAAATTTGTATCTGTATAATTCTCTGTCTTTTATGAAATTTAGCAACCTCTAGTAATTTTGCATTGTTAAAGTTTTTATATATATATATATATATATATATATATATATATATATATATATATATATATATATATATATATATATATATATATATATATATATATATATATATATATATACTGTATATATATATATATATATATATATATATATATATATATATATATATATATACTGTATATATATATATATATATATATATATATATATATATATATATATATATATATATATATATATATATATGTATGTATGTATGTATGTATGTATGTATGTATATGTATATATCTATATCTATATCTATATCTATATCTATCTATATATATATATATATATATATATATATATATATATATATATATATATATATATATATATATATATATATATATACACTATATATATATACACTATATATATATACACTATATATAGATATTATTTACTGTCATTAGGACAAAATAAATCAGTCATTAGAAATAAGTTACTAAAACTGTTATGTTTAGAAATGTGCTGAAAATATGTGGCGCTTCAGTGGCGTTGCTTCCTGCAGAAGTTGGGACTTCTTAACTTTTCAAGCGCCAATGGAAGCGTCAGCCAATCAGATTGCCTTATGCAAATACTTCAGCTCAGACAGTAGTTGATTGTGGACTTATTTCATTGGCTATTGCTATGACGATCGCGTCAGCCCCCAACTTCAGACACGCCCTCTGTCAAGCGTTGACGCTGAAGCCAAAGACGGCTCCTGATGTTTATCCACAAGATGGCGACACAGACCGCATAATAAGCCCTAAGAGAAAAACAGCATAATTTCAAACTTCAGCTGATTAAATCATTATTAAACAGGTAAATTACTTTTAAATGAAAAAGTCGATCTCTCTCTTTTGTATGTTTTTGTGCTTTATTTATACCATATTCATATTGTGACTGCAAAATACACCTCCATCAAACTCATTAGGTTTGCAGACGACACTACTGTTATCGGCCTCATCTGGAATGGTGATGAGTCTGCATACAGACAGGAGGTGGAGCGGCTGGCGTTATGGTGTAGATACAACAACCTGGAGCTGAACACACTCAAAACGGTGGAGATGATAGTGGACTTTAGGAGAAACCCCCCTGCTCTCCCTCCACTCACCATCATGAACAGCACTGTGGCTGCAGTAGAGTCATTCAGGTTCCTGGGCACCACCATCTCTCAGGATCTAAAGTGGGACATTTACATAGACTCTGTTGTGAAGAAAGCCCAGCAGAGACTGTACCTCCTTTGTCAGCTAAGGAAGTTTAACCTGCCACAGGAGCTGCTCGTACAGTTCTACTCAGCTGTCATCCAATCCATCCTCTGCACTTCAATCACTGTCTGGCTTGGCTCAGCTGCCAAAACCGACCTCCGTAGACTACAGCGAATAGTCTGGACTGCTGAACGTATCACCGGCACTACCCTTCCTACACTTCAATAACTGTACTCTTCCAGATTGAGTAAAAGGGTTCGCAAAATCACTCTGGACGCCTCGCACCCAGCACACTACCTGTTCAAACTGTTACCGTCTGGTCGGCGCTTCCGAGCACCAAGCACAAAAACAGCCAGACACAGGAAAAGATTCTTTCCTCAGGCCATCTACCTCATGAACAGTTAAATATCACCCAACTGTGCAATAAATGTGCAATACTTTTTTATACGCACTTATACACAGCACCTTACATCAATGTACAATACAATACTTTCTTCTTTCGCATTTGTACACAGCACCATATATTTATAACAAATCTATACAATTCAACATCCAGATTTTTTCTTTTTTTGATTATCTGCATCTCTGCATCTGATCTCCTGATTGCAACAGAGAATTACTGGGAAATCTCTGTAGACTGATTTAATGCTATTCAGCCTTATAATCTTAAAATGTGAGCAAAATCAGCTGTTTTGTCATCACTTTAGACATTACGCTAGAGAATCATTCCAACACTAGCTCTAAAATTACGTTAGTGAAGTAGCAATAGTTTCTGCTGTTCTGACGTCAGCTGCAGATGTGAATGAATGCCGGAAGAAAGTAGTTCCTCTTACAAAAGGTTTTTTAGACTCTCCGTGTTTGATTTCTTTTTTATACACATGATTATGCCATCAAACTGTTGTATAAATGCTATTTCACGCTCGTAGCAGTGAGATGTGACTGTATATCGTCACTGGTGGGGCACAAGGCACAACGCAGGCATTTTTTATTTATTTATTTAATTTTTTTTGAACAATTATATAACTTATACTTGTTGGAAAAGCATTTGATAAAAAGTTATTTAGATCTCCAAAAGGTTTATTTCAAGATTGCATGTTTTTTTTTTTTTTTTTTGACAAATGTGATTCTTCAGTCTCATCTCTATGATGTCATACAAAAGACCATAATATTCAGAACAACATTATGAATCATAATTGTATCATACTTTGAAAGTCACACCACTCATTTTTTAAACATACTCGTTCTGTTAAAACGACAACGTCAACACATCGCCTGTTTAGCTCTTTAACCTTCCCTGTCAGTCTTATATGTTTATAGTAACGTGACTTCCGAGAGTCTGCCTGCTCGCGTGAACTTAAACTGAAGACTAAACATTGCTGTCTTTGTTGGAGGTTGGTGATTTTGCCGTCATGGCTGACACCTCCGCCTCTCTCTGTCTCTGTGTGATTAGTGGTGTGTGTTAAGAAGGATTTCCCCACGTGTGAGGCCCTGAGGATGGATTGGAAAGGACACCGCAGAGCGCCAGTGGTGGGCCCGTGTGCTTGAGCAGGATATATTGGTGTCCAACATCTAACCTGCATTGTGCATTCGAGGTTGCAGTAGGTAGAGGGTGCAGAGCAGCCGGTCAGCAGGCCCGGTATTTGGTTCAAAGTTCTGCATGGCTGATCAGAGGGACGGAGAAAAAGAATAGGCCACAATGTGAACAGGGGCCCGCATTGTTAGGTGCATAACAGGCCAACGGCAGATGGTGGATGAGCCAATATGGCTTACAAACACCCACACATTGACTGGACATTATATATACCCTGTATATTGCTGCCTGCAGAAACCTAGAGCTTGCAAGTTAACAAGACACTCCAGGAGCTTTTCACAGTTAGATGTTTTTATCGGATTATGAGTTTCACGCTTATTTCAATGCTTTGAAGGCTGGTTTTTCCTGAACTTCAATTACTAGGGCTTAAAATAGCACCATTCATACTCAGGATGTTTTTTTTTAAAGAAATGTCAATTTCTATTATTATTTATACACCCTTATGTTGTTCTGCACTACGCATAAAGTGGTTTAATATTATGCAATGCACAACATACCACACCACATATAATAATGCAGAGTCCAAAAGAGCAGCATAGTAGTCCATATGACTTTTGTGCAATGTTACACATACAGTTGAAACCAGAAGTTTACATACACTATATAAAAAGGCACATAATTATTTTGAAAAAAGTCAGATGTTAATGTGACTAAACGTTTTCTCTTTTAGGTAAGTTAAAAGAGAAAAAGCTCAGATGATATGTCAATTTTTCTGATTGGCTAATTGAAAACATTTGAGTTAATTGAAGGCAAAACTGTAAAATAGTATTTAAGGAAAACCTCAAACACACTGCTTCCTTGTGTGACAACATAAGAAAACCAACGAGCCAGAATCAACAAAAAAGCCAGATTACAATTTGCTAAATTACACTGGGAAAAAGAATAATTTTTGGAGACGTCCTGTGGTCTGATGGAGCTAAGATTGAACTGTTTGGCCATAATGACCACTGTTACATTTGGAGGACAAAGGGGGTAGCTTACAAGCCTAGGAACACCATCTCAGCAGTGAAGTATAGGGGCGGCAGTATAATGTTTTGGGGTTTTTTGCTGCAGGAGGGACTGGTCCACTTTACAGCATAGATGGCATCATGAAGAAAGAACATTATGTAGAAATACTGAAGCAACATCTCAAGACATCAGCCAGGAAATTAAAACTTGGCCACAAATGGGTCTTCCAAATGGACCATGACCCTAAGCATACTAGTTAAAATGTTAAAATGTGCTTTAAGGACAACAGAGTGAATGTTTTGGAGTGGCCATCACAAAGCCCTGATCACAGTCCTATGGAAAATTTGTGGGCACAGTTGAAAAAACTTTTGCTGAGGATCTGACCCTGTTCTGTCAGGAGGAATGGGCCAAAATTCCTTCAAACTATTGGGAGAAACTTGTAAAAGGATACCCAAAACATTTGATCAAAGCGATAACGTTTAGTAGCAAAGCTAAAAACAATACCAAGGAAAAGTGTGTAAACTTTTGACTGTATAGAAATTAATAAATACATTTTCAAAAAAAAAAAAAAGAAAAAAAAAACATTCTCTCATTTTTCTGACATTTAGCAAATGTAAATGATTTAGGTAATCCTAACAGACTTAAAATAGTAACCCAATAACTGTTATTGAAATGTCCTAAATCTCAATTTTCTGATGGCTAAATTCACTTTAGCAATATTTAGGATTTAAACA
The DNA here is from genome assembly GCF_049306965.1 of Danio rerio. Classification (NCBI taxonomy): domain Eukaryota; kingdom Metazoa; phylum Chordata; class Actinopteri; order Cypriniformes; family Danionidae; genus Danio; species Danio rerio. The sequence goes on from NC_133188.1 coordinate 8,302,712, forward strand.
CAGGGACTATTTAAATGTTTAATATATAATTTATAACTTGAAAATTACTTCATGTTTTGTGTTCAGCCTGAACAAATGTACCCAAATATGAACCCAAGAAAACTGTTGTTATCAGAAACAGCCGGTGTGAATATCACACATCGCTCAGGCTAGAATACAGCCAAGATTTAGCTATTAGGATGGTGGCGAGGCGGCGGGTTACTTGTTTTCTCTGAAGATCTTTCTGACTTCCTCTGCTGGTCAAATGCCTGGAGGGCAAATATATAGAGGCCCCCTCACAAACTGGCCTGTTCCTCTCCACCGAATGTGAAAGCCTCCATATGCTTAACTGTGAGCGCCTCTAGACAAACAAGGCCTGTTCCCAGTTTATTTATGTTGTGTAATGGTTTTTTGAGTGTGCGCTCACACATTGTGTATGTAGAAGAGGTCACAGCGCTGCAGCAGTGCTGTTTTTCTCTTTGCATTTGCTGCCAATGGACAGCCAAAGCCTCTTAAATGATCAGTGCACAATGTAAAAGATTTTTACTCATAAATGTGTTGTATAAAGATATATGAGTTGACTCAGCAGAGTATTCTCACAAATGCATAAAAGCTTATGTAAAAATGTTTGGAGTAGATTCTTCTTTAATCTGCTTTGATCTACTAAGTTCATTTTGGAAACTGATGATTTAAACAAAGCATTTTTTTTATTTTGAATAATTTTTAAATAGTTTAAAATAATTTTTGTTTAAATTAAAATAAATATAAGACAGTATGGTGGCTAAGTGGTTAGCACTGTCACCTCACAGCAAGAAGGTTTCTGGTTCGAGTCTCAATGGGCCAGTTGGAGTTTCTGTGTTTGCATGTTCTCCCTGTGTTTGTGTGGGTTTCTTCGGGTGCTCCAGTTTCCCCCACAGTCCAAAGACGTGCAGTATAACTGTGCGTTTACACCAAAGCATCGAGAGCATCAAAATAGCCAGAAGTCATTCATTTTCAATGGGAGATGGCGAAGATAAGTGGCGACGAGCAGGTCTTCGCCGGTGTGTGTGTTGAGGAGAGTTGAAAACAAGTCAACTTTATGGTAAAGAGCTATGACACGGTTCGGCGGCAAGCAATCAAAATGTAGAAGTCCACCGCTTGAGAGGATTCCAGAGAACACAGTCCTGTAAACTTTGGTTCTGACCACAGTTTTTCCCAAGGGTTTGAATATTTCTGTCACCAGATTTCCAGTTATTTACAATGTTTTCTTACAGGGACATAAATTAAAAAGGTACTGGCGAGTTACTGATGTGCTTTATTGTTATATGTTTTTGTTTTTAAAGTGTGAATCTCACTCGAACTATAACGAAAGTACAAAACAGTATTGCTGCTCCAGAATATTTCAGACATGTGGACATATTGGATAAGTGGAGCAAAGCCACAGCACACCAACAACTTGATCTTCCATAGGTAAATGAATTTGATAAAAGGCACGCAACACTTTCACGGTAGAAAGTATGTTTTTTTAACGTGGGATGAAAGTGTTTTGCAGATATGCTGCCACGGCCCCTTTAAATTCAAGATCACCGAGCGGATTTTGATGCTCTCACAGACTTTGGTGGGAACGCACATTAAATTTAAATGAACAAAATTGTCCATAATGTTTGAGTGTGTGTGTGTGAATGTAAGAGTGTATGGGTGTCTGGGCTGTATAGGTAGCGGCTGGATCTATCTATCTATCTATCTATCTATCTATCTATCTATCTATCTATCTATCTATCTATCTATCTATCTATCTATCTATCTATCTATCTATCTATCTATATCTATCTATATCTATCTATCTATCTATCTATCTATCTATCTATCTATCTATCTATCTATCTATCTATCTATCTACTCTATCCTATCTATATATATTCATTTATTCATTTTCTTGTCGGTTTAGTCCCTTTATTAATCTGGGGTTACCACAGTGGAATGAACAGCCAACTTATCCAGCAAGTTTTTACGCAGCGGATGCCCTTCCAGCCGCAACCCATCTCTGGGAAACATCCACACACACATTCATACACTACGGACAATTTAGCCTACCCAATTCACCTGTACCGCATGTCTTTGGACTGTGGGGGAAACCGGAGCACCCGGTGCACTCAGTGCCGCACTTATATATATATATATTAGTGGTGGGCCGTTATTGCCGTTTACGTACTGTGTTAACACAAGAATTTTAATTAATATTAGCGTTAATCTTCTCAGAATTGGATTGAAAGCTGGGTCTATTCAACGAGAGCTATGATGACTTTCACCTTTTCAGCACGGATGTATACCTGACTGGTGAGTCGTCTGACAAAAAAATGCCCTTCTGAATCATATCAGCAGGATGCCTGACTTTAACTGCAGTTTGGCAGTTTCACTTTAACTCATGAACATTTCGTTCATGCTCTGTGACAAACTGGGGTATTAGATGCAAATATGGAGTAAGGACTGGTGAGAGTGTTATGTAATGTAATAACGCACAACAAATAGAAATAAAAAAATTCTCCATTTCGCGATGTGTGTGTGTCTGTGTATCTGTGTGTATGTGTGGCCCTTTACTGACAGCCATGTGTGTGGATCTTGTCGGAAAATATAGTGAAAAGTCCTACATGATGGTAATAGTTTGATTGCGGTGTTCAATTTATTAATGCCACTAATATATGTATACTCCACATTTCTTAATTCCATTTCTGTTTAGTTCAGTTCTGACTTTATGTCGGATTAAGGTAATCAAAAATCGGGCTTATGTAGGTCTACAGTTCAAAATCCATGCTTAACTGAATAAACGGTTAGTAAACACAAGTACATTTGATTGAGCAAAATAAATTTTATTGTGAGTTTTTATTTACATTTTATACATGTCCTTTGACAGCATCGATGTGGTAATGTAATTCAAATACAATCAGTGAAACAGACTTTGGTATTCATTAAGTTAATCAAGCGTAAAACAAAACAAAAAGCCGTTTACTTGCACGTGCCCGTCAGTATCGGCAGGCTAGTGCAGAAGTTCCATTGAATATACAGGGGTTAAATAAATGCTCATATTATAAAGACATGGCAGGGGGGAGTGTAAGTTAATGCAGTGCTTATTGTACAATCTGAGACCCTTTTTATATCAGACATCAATCAGCCAGTGGAGATCACTGATTTTTAAAGAAAACAGACCTTAAACGCGACGATTTTGCATTGGCATACAAGTCACCAGAAACGATTAACCCAGGTTACTGACAAATTAAAAGTCATATTAGCATGTTATTAGCATATACCCTATTATCAGATTAGAACAGCTTCTCTAGTTTTGGACACAGGAGATGAGCCCCTAGTCTAATGCGCCACCTGGCTTGAGAAGCCCGTTCTCAAAGACTTATTATTTGGGTAGTACACATATTCTGAATTCTGAATTCAAGTGAGCCATTTTAATCTAGATAAATCTAGATCAATTCCAAGATTATTCTAGATTAATCTAGATAAAAAAATCTATTCCCACCCATATATATATATATATATATATATATATATATATATATATATATATATATATATATATATATATATATATATATATATATATATATATATATATATATATTCTTTTGCCATTTAACTCTGAGTTAGGATTTATAGTAAAAAAGTAAAATATTTATACACTTTTTGAAATATACAGATTCTTCAGGAGTGCGAACTGTAACACGAGGTGTTTGATTGGCTTTTTTGGAACGCTGAGTTTCATTCCATCCTCTTTACACCCACTACACACTGACGCCTGTGTCTGCAGTAGCGCTTGGCACCAACTCCAGTTCTGGTAGAGAGAGTGCGTCCAGGCCAGCTGTGCAGGCAGAGATGGTTGATGCCTTCAGTGAGACAGCGTGTTTGGATTCCATGGTCAGGGTGGCACGCAGTGGTGTAGGATGACCGCTCGGCCAGCATAGCGGTGTGTATCGTCTCGACGCCGATGGAGCCTTCAGTGGATCTGATGAACAGATGGACAGAAAGATCAGCACTGATCCTAGACAGGCAAACAGAGGAAGATAAACTAGTGGGAGAAAAATATGGGGTTCATGAGGTTGAGGTGTGTTTGTGTGTGTTGTTGGAACGCGTTCTGGGAAATGGCAGTGTGTGTGTTCCTGCAACATGTGACAGGAACTGAGCTGAATCAAACCTCTCCAAGCACAGTACATCTCAGACTAAGTACTTCCCCTGCTCGAGATCTCCATGGCAATGGAACATTCGTAAGTCAAATAAACACACATACATATACACACACGAGTTCTCATATCATGCTTGGATAAAATACCACATTTATCATTTTAATTAGATTCGATGTCTTCAAGTAAAATCTTGAAGGTATATTTCAATGGAAAATTACTTTCTCCCTAACTACTTCAGTTCTTCTGGGATTAGACTAGACAATGTCAACCTGGTCTTGGCACAGTTTGTTTGATGTATGATGTCGTGATGATTTGTTAATGACAATGGGGATATGGGGGAAAATAATATATTGCTTTATTATGTCTAGTATGTCATCATGGATGACGTCGATCTGGGATGCTTCACAGCATCCTGTGGAATGTTTTGGTCCTCCACATATTTCATCACATCTTTGACATTGACAAAAAGGAGCCCTGAGTGAAACCTTCTGAGTGCAGCTTTCAAACATGATCAAAAAATAAAAACATGAGTTAGTTCAATGGAGGGAAGGCTTATGGAGATTAGGGTTGTAACGGTATGAATTTTTTACGGTATGATAATCGTCTAAAACAATACCACGGTTTGATGGTTTCGCGGTATACGATATTAAATAGTAATTCTCATAGCAAAGACCCTGAAAAGAATAAGAACAGGTTTTCTGACTGAACAAAGGTTTTATTTCAACAAACTTTTGAAAGAACCATTTTAATAGAACTATAGAAGTCTTTTATAAAAATAAACTGAAAAATATCCCATTTTAATAAATTAAATTAGAAGGAATAAACAAGCAGGGTCTTTTAAGATTAGACAAAAATAAACTTAAACTGTCCTTCCTTATAAGCAGGATAAATGGGAGACCAAAAGTGCAATACCAAGTTTATGGCTGTAAACATGTATTTAAAGCGTTGTTTTTTTCAGTCTAGGTTGTGATGAAGAAATGTAAGCATGTTGAGATTTTCAGGACCTTATCTTGACCGCTGAGGTGAGAGAATGTGTCCACTTGTACAATGAACAAATAAAAAAATAATAAATAATGTGTCAAAGTCCAAATAAACATGGTGCAAATCCTCAGTAAAAAAATAGATATAAATATTTACTATACTATAAATAGTTACATAACGAAACTAGATTCAATATGGAACATCCTTAGGTTTTATGTGCCAGCATGATATGGTTGTCTGTGGATATGGATTTGGATGTGGTTGTATGCAATGCAGACAAACAGCTGCACCTTCATTTGTGTCTTTTGAAAACAGCAAGAGCAGCAGTTCGTCTTTGCTGTGTCACTGTTTTGTCATGTTTCTGTGCTGCTGTGCATGCAAAAGTACTTAGTATGAGAATTATTTCATGCAAAACTTTTTTTTTTTTTTGCGTTTTATTTAGCCGTATTTTATTATCTCTCATTCCGTGTTGTTCATAAAGCTCAGTGTTGGTCCACAAACAAAAGTGAAACCTATGCTTATTGGTTGTGATATAGCGAGTTTGAACCAATCTGGGCATGGAGGAGGGACAATGCATCAATGTATCATGTCTGGCTTGTCCGGAGACACAGTGACGAGCGTTTCTTTGTCAAATCAGCGTTGTCAAATTTTGATGACGTAACCGCACTGATTCCGGAGCCTCTGAAAGTCCGAATGTTTTGTGATACAGCACTGGATCAGCGGATCAAAAGTTATTAAACATTTAAGAGCAATACTTATTTTTAGCCGCGGGCGGCTGTCTCGGTCTTTAAGGGTTAAAACCGTTGATATGCAATTGTTCATGGTATGATAATCGTGCACGTTCAAATCGTGGTAAACCGTCATACCGGTATATTGTTAAAACCCTAATGGAGATATAACAACAGTATTCCCATTTTGACAATAGAATACAGGAATTATGTCAAATGACCGCACACTCTCTTGCTTGAAAAAAAGTTACTTTAATACAAAACTTTGTCAAAGTTTACACTACAGTACAAAACACACTGTTTAAGATGCTTTTGTTTGTTGCAGTCTGATGTTTTTTGCCCATAAAACTTGAAAACATTTTTGGAGTAAGAAGTCTAAGGCCGTACTCACACTAGGTACAGTTGCCTCTAACCGGGCCAATGCACGCATGTCCCCCCTCCCGTCTGCCCCGACGGCCCACACTCACACTACAATCGGGCAAGCTTACGTCATCGATGCTCCGCTGTTCATTGAGAACCGCTCTCACTCAGCAGCACAGTGGAGATTTCTCTAGTTATATTGTTTCAGTCGTTTGATATGCAGTGACATGCAGTCAAATATTTCGCCAAACAGTCCTTAGGGATGCAGTGACACGCAGTCAGATATTTCGCCAAACAGATCCGCCACTTTTGGCGCTCATAAACAATCATAAAGCCCTCGTGCTGCAGGAATGAGGAGGTGTCGTGCTGTCGTGCAGTGAGGGGTTTGCGTCTTTAATAAACTACGGCAGTTTGCATTCACTGAACAGTATGAATGATTAATAAATCCATATGAAACAGTCCCTTAAAGTCACGTCTCGCTTTCAGTTTCGGGCTTTGGCGCGTTTTGCACTCATACTTCAAGCGTACCACGCCAAAGCCCAAGTAAACCGCGCTCAGGCCCACCTCTTCCAACCAGGTCAGGGCCAGCCAAGTGAACCATGCCTGAGCCCGATTCAGCGCACTCACAGTTCTCAAACGATCCCGGAAACGGGCCTGGGCACGGTTCGGATAGCGGATAATTCTTCTACTGTATATACGTATATACATCTCAAATGTATTTAAAGGGAACAATTACTCCTGCCCTTTTCACAATCAGAAAGCTATCCAATCAGAAAAGACACATGAAGTGACCTGGTGTAAACAACCCCTTCAATCTGTGTACAGGGGATTGCTCTGTATTTTTTGAGTGTCTTATGTGGCATGAAATGACTGTAAAAGTATCATAAATATATTTCAAAAGAAGTCTGAATAGCTTATTTAATACCCTATAATCCAAGTTATTAAAACAGTTGGAATGTATTCACTAAAAATCTTTTTTAAAAATGTCGTTTTAATTGACTCATTGAGTTCACTTTGGGGTGGCTGAGTGGCTGGTTGCTGGTTTGAGTCCTGGAGCACTTGGCATTTCTGTGTGGAGTTTAATGTTCTTCCTGTGTTCGTGTGGCTTTAGTTCGTGTGCTCTGGTTTCCCCCACAGTCCAAAGACAAGTGGTATAAGTCAATTGGGCAAACTAAATTGGCCATAGTGTGTGAGTGTGTTTGGGTGTTTCCTATTACTGGGTTGCGACTGGAAGGACATATGCTGCCTGGAATAGCTGGCAGTTTATTCCGCTGTGGCGACCTCTGATAAATCAGACTAAGCTGAGGGAAAATTAATGAATGAATTCACTTTCATTCAGTGTTTTAGACTGCTTTTTCCATGAAGAAAGAGGAATAATTAAAAATAAATACAGTACATCTTTGGAAAAACTAGAGTAAATGTCATCATTTACTCAGTGACCAACGGGGGATTTGAGCACATGGTCTTTCCACATCCCCGAAATGAATTTCCAGTAACCATCACATGCTCCATCTTGCTTTTTCAAGTGTGTCAGTACCCTCAAACTCAAGTCAAGTAATGCAAAGCAGCTTTGTCCACCTCTGTATAAAACTGTGACACATTAATAACATTGCTGATTTGGAGTATTCATACAATTTATGTGTAATTCTTGCTGTCTACACTGTCTACAGTCATTTCAATTGAGCAATAGTGCCAGTTTTTCACATATTGTCAGGTCTGGATGAACGTTTGTGATGTCTGTGGCAAACAGATTGGGGGTAGGATGCTGGTTTTGTGCCACTGGATATTATTTTGAGGTGTAATAGAGAAGGGTGTTGAAAAGTCCTCTGTGTCCCTGTCAGCAGGCCATAACTTCGCCATGAGGATCCGAGCACACCGCAGAAACAATTTACAAGCACATTGCACGTGCCCTGTGTTTGATTATTTGGGTTTTTTGCTTCAGTTTAGTCTCTGTTCGGTTCCATTCCCAAATGTAAATTCTAGATAAATGGGAGTTACAACACCATACTTACCAGCGTTGGGTTCGGGGAATAGAGGAATGTCGGTATTTCAGTCGCTCCTGACTCATTGGATGCTGTTCCGTGTTTGTGGCTGAGTCTGTTTCTCTCATTTGAGTCAGTAACATAAAACGGAAATACAATCCTTTGTGATTTCTTCGTTTTATTCCAGTTTACACTCTGTTAGCGCATGCCATCCTTCAACAAGACTAGGTTTATTTCAATATCCTGTTTTGTTTTATAGATTTGTACATGCTGCTTGAGGTTGCTATAAGCGGTGAAGTTGTGTACAGCTGCCCTAACCTTTATAGATTAATGCTTTCTTTCGTTTGTATCACTTGCATTCCACAATTTGTAAACTGCTGCATTTGCTTTGTGGCAGACGTGGAGCTCAGATTAAGTAAATCAAAAGACACACCTTATTGCACAAAAAAAATGTGTTTACCTATAAATTTATGGTTATTTGTGTTTTTGGTTTTGAAAATAACTTTCATTAAGTATGCAAATAGATTTTTACTGACGCTTTCTTTACCAATTTCACCAACTTCTATTCTATTTATGTTAAATAACCCCTATTATGCATTAAAAAAGGTCATATTTTGGTTTTGGGTAACTCCAACAACAGGCTGATATGCATGCAAAGTCAGATAACACTTTTATATAAGCATTTATCTTGACTTAATTATCCCCATGACTCCTAAATGATTTGTTCAGCGGTTCATTTGTTCCCAAACCCCTCCTTAGCGCAATTTTAATCTGCGCTGATTGGTCCAATGACCCAGTATGTAGCAATTGGTCGACTGCATTCAGCGCTATACAAAGAAAAATACCCAACCCCAGCTTATGAACAATTTTGAAGTCGTTTAAGTGCAGAGTGTATGTGTGAGCCCAATGCAGGCGTGCATTAAAGCAATGCAGTTAAACACCAGTACATTGCTCTATTCTTAACCATAAGTAAAAACAGTGACACAATTTGAGTATTAATTCACAAAAAGCTGAACTATTTTGGAACTTGACCACCGCACATGTGTTGGAACAGCTGATGCTGGCTATAGCAACAACAAACCACAGTGGATCGCAAGCTCACAAACGCATTTAAATCCGTAAACAAAATGCCACACTTCACATTTTTAACGTGGTTTTAAACGTTATATGAGAATATAAAAAGTTAACCAGATACACAGCAAGCCGCATGGAGCGGTCACAAGTAACGGAACATAAATAAATACACATTTTGTAAGATAGAGAAAACAAGGAGGCAACCATTTTAATTGCGCTTAAGTTGCTAACACTTGTAAAATGAAAGAAGAAACTGATCCATGAAGTTCTGACAAAGTCCCATACATCAATAGTCTGTTCTGATCCGTTCTTTTACAAATGGCAGACGAATCCACCACTTTAAACTTGTAGATTGCTGTGGCACTTGTCAGAAAAATGACGGGAACCCAGCATAAGGCTGGAGCTAAAATGCTGTGGTATTTTTGTAAAAATAAACTTCAACCACTGACTCTTTACAGCCTCATCTTTGGGTAGGGGAAATAACACTAACTTTCCCTCACACTTCAAAACACAGCGTCTTCACGACATGATTCATCTGAGATCTGCTACAGGGGTTGTCTTCTTCTTTTTGTGCTACATTGTTTGTTGGTTTCAATTTTCCTTGGTCTGCGGATGCAACAACTGTGTGGGGCTTGAGTTCCGTAACGACGTCACATCGACACAACTAAAGATTTATTACACAGACAATTCATTTAAACCACTTTGAGTCACCTCTTTTATAGATAAATCAAGTTTTAAACATGGCACACTTTCAAATTTAAGCCTTAGCTGGATACTTCACTTCACTTAGAGCTTTGTTACACACTGCATGGAAGGTCATTTTCAAAAACCCATAGTAGGGGCTCTATTATTAAATAACAATCACTATTTGCATTGCTATGAGTATGAAGTAGTGAAGAGGACTTAAATCTGGTGTAATTGTGAGTTTATTCAACAGGTTTACCAGGGATTTACTAGTATTTAATTTTAGTAAGAAACTAAGATTTCTAGATATTTCTGAATTTAATAGCAAATCTTAACAGTACTGTAATTCAAGATTATTTTGTTGAGGACAGAATTTGCAGAATCCAGGCATAAGAATTGAATTAGCTGTATAAATGTAACAAATGGTGGACATTATAGATGAATGAATCCAAAAGACATGCTGTACACTAAACTGAATTGAAAAAATTATTTGAGGGCGTCACGATGGCACAGTGGGTCGCACAATTGCTTCACAGCAAGAAGGTCACTGGTTTGAGCCTCAGCTGGGTCAGTTGGCATTTCTGTGTGGAGTTTGCATGCTCTCCACATGTTCGCGTGGGTTTCCTCCAGGTGCTCCGGTTTCCCCCACAAGTCCAAAGAAATGCTCTATAGGTGAATTGGGTTGGCTAAATTGTCTAAAGTGTATGTGTGTGAATGAGAGTGTATGGCTATTTCCCAGTGATGCGTTGCAGCTAAATGGCCATTCGCTGCGTAAAACATATGCTGGATAAGCTGGTGGTTCATTCCGCTGTGGCGACTCCAGATTAATAAAGGGACTAAGCCAAAAAGAAAATGAATAAATAAAAAAGTTATTTGCTGATGAAAATGTCACACTATGACATAAAGGATAAATTTAAGAGCTGCAAAGGAACTGAACAGTTTCTATGGAACAACCAGTCCCTGTGAAAAACTCCCTTTTACTTTAAGAGAGTTCATCCATAATTTGTTTCCGACATAAATGCATAAATGACTGGACTAAATAATGACTGACCAATTTGTACGAGTAGGTGTTTCTTGGGTACACTTGAAAGAGCACATTTGCTGACCACATTATTGTTGCACTTACCATGTCTGCATATCACTTTTCCAAATTCTTATTACTACTTCGGTTGTATATAAAACTTTCTGCAAACGCATTATTTACTTAATTCAGGCATAGTAGAAATATTCAGAGCAGCCCTTAAATGATCTCTCCTGCCTAGTAATCCACCATTAGCTCCATTAAAAAATCCAGCGCATGGCTATTTTAATATGTTTTTAGCTGTGTAATGTTTATTTCAACAATTCTGCTTTTGTAATCAGCCGACAGTCTGCATTTATTTGATGGCTGCTTTTGACACAGCAGCTACGGTGTGCGTTGAGAGCCGCTGGCCAAGCGCCAGCCCTGTAACACACATGGTAAAGACATTGAGCAGCTCTCTGTTTATTTCAGCAATGCCCCTGAAATCTCCTTGTCAGGCTTCTGTTTTAATAACTCTTGGCATGGCATGCCTTTTTACCCTCAGTAACCCAATATCGACGGACGCCGGCTCTCTGAGCTCTCATCGCACTTCATTTTTTCGCTCTTGGCCACAGCGTGAATGGGGAGCGGTAAAACCTGTGGAGGTCCTACGGGAGTTCAGCAGTCTGCAGTTTTTCGTTTAACTAATGTGACAAAGCTCAATAACGGATTTGTCTGCCTTGAGTCTTGGGAGAAAGCTGACGCCGTGTTTGGGGAAGCCTCCCCTTTTTGAGTCCGTCTTTAAATTTAGTTTTAAGAATGTGTGGTAAGTAGAAAAGCTCTGCAGATTGATTGGTATTTATGGAAGGAAATTTCGCTATCCTTTTGCAATTATGATGTCAAGGTTAATAAATGTGTTGTTTAATCATTCTGATGAATTGTGTGTGTTTTTTTTTTCTTTTCGAGAGAGTGTACTCCAGTGATCTTTTTTTTTTTCCAAAACAGACACACTTATCTTGCCCTTTTAACACTGTTTTGGTATAGTTGTCGCATTCAGAACTCCCTAAGGTCAAAGGTGAGCTCACAAGCGTATGCATCGCAATTTCAATTGTCAAGGCAAAAGCATAAAACATCTTCTAGGCTTCCTCTAAAGTGTCAGATTTTCTGTTCAGCAGTTGAGAGGGTGTTGTTCTAACCTTACCCTCATGGCCATTTATTTTGAATAAGTGTTTGTTGCTTCGGAGGTTATGAGGTACAAGGAAACAAGATCACTCTGCTTTTTTAAATTGGAAAATAAATGTCATTTAATAACCCACCACATTCCTTGTGCGTTATTTTAAGTTGGCTTCCCCTTGTTTTATCCATTTCTCAGTCAATATATTTAGGCAATGTATTTTGGTGCATTTAAACAAAACAGATTTATTAAACAGATGTATTTATTAAAATAATATTTTAGCCACCAAACATATTTAGAAATTGAAAGATAATAAAGTTGCATTCAAGCAAAAAAAAAAAAAAAATACAACCTACACAATTTCAACAAAATTGTTTATAACATATACATTTGGTTGTACTATAGCATGTCCTCTAGGTCTTAAAAAGTCTTAAAATTTACTGAAATATTGAGTTGTAGGTTTTAAATCATTTTAAACAGGTCATAATTTTACTACGTCCAAGTAAAGCTAAAATTTTGCCAACACCCAATCCTCTATAATCCATCTCAAAACTTTATTTTTGTATATATTTAAAAAAATTTTTAATTGCAAAGAGACATTAAACAGCTGTTAGAATTTTTCGCAACAAATTTTCCAAATTAAATTCCCTAATCAGGGAAAGAAAACTAAAGAAACACATCCCTTTACATCAGTGTTCTACATGATGTTTTATTAAAAGAAAACTATGTACAGATGTAATTAGATCTAAAAATCCTTACTGTTTAGCCTCATATAAGTCTAAAATTTCATCCATAATGGTCTTAAAAGGGTTTTAAAAGTCTTAAAATAAATTTCACCTGCAGAAACTGTACTAGTTTTCAGACCATTATCGTAAATTATTTTGTTAGATAAGCTCCAGTTTTGGTTTCAGTACTTACTAATCTAATGTATATAATGCACAAATATAATATTGTATAGCTTCCTATTAAAGATAAGAATTTAAAAGATAGATTTGCAAGGTGTGTACTTATATGTTGAGCTCTGTGGCTATTTAATAGTTTAATTGTTCTACTTTGTAGAGTACAAACTAAGATGATTGTCACATCTATAAAACAACAATAAATTTTAAGACCAGTCAGAACTCAACTCTCAGTGGTTGCACCACTCATTCATTCATTCATTTTCTTGTTGGCTTAGTCCCTTTATTAATCTGGGGTCGCCACAGCGAAATGAACCGCAAACTTATCCAGCAAGTTTTTGCGCAGCGTTTTACTTCCAGCCGCAACCCATCTCTGGGAAACATACACACATACACACTCATACACTATGGACAATTTAGCCTGCCCAATTCACCTGTACCACGTGTGGACTGTGGGGGAAACCGGAGCACCCGGAGGAAGCCCACGCGAATGCAGGGAGAACATGCAAACTCCACACAGAAACGCCAACTGAGCCGAGGATCAAACCAGCGACCCAGCGACCTTCTTGCTGTGAGGGGAACATGCTACCCACTGCGCCACTGCGTCGCCCGTGGTTGCACTAATAGAGGAAAATACATTTAGATAAATAAATTACTGTGGGATGTCAAAGTTGCAGCGTGTGGTATTAAGTCGTAGAGCAAAATGAAGCCTATTTAAGCCAAGCATGCAATCTTTAGCCAAAAACTTCTGGCTTAGACCAGGAGTTTTAAACCTTTTTCACTTCGGGGCCCACTTTCTACTTTCTCTGATCAGTTTTTGAAGGTGTCTGACATTTTCTCTAAAATGTTTGTGCTCGTTTAAACCTTTATATATATATTTGTGTTGTGTTGTGTTGTTGTGCCTTCTATTATTTTCTATTATCAGCATATTATAATTTAATTACATATAAAACTAAAACTAAACACTTTTACACAATATAATATATAAATATATATATAAAAACATACACAGATTTAAAGAGAACCACATGTCAACAGGAAGATTGCAAAAAGACCAGCTTCTGCTTTAAACTGGACTAACTGAATATCTACTTTTAAATATCTACTAATGTAAAGACAAATGTATTATACAGTAAAACACCCTAAATCTGTTGAAACGTGTCAATCTAATGGCGATCTGAGTTTGCAGCAGGATATTATTGGGAGATCACTGACAGGAACAGTGTACAGCTCCGCAAGAGCGCGTCTAAATCTCATATGCAAGTTTATTTTACAGTCTGTGGAAGAAACACCATTGAGCCTCGCTAGATCTACCTGTATGAGTGCTCGTCTGTTATAAAACACTTACAGGGCATTCATTTAGTCAACTATGTGAGTATATTAAATAGTTCACACAAAAATATACAAAGATAGACTTTGACTTGCACTTCACGCATAGTTTGTGAATGTACAGACTTACTAGACGCGATCATGAGGCTGTTTTTGCACCGAGCTTGAAGTGATCAATCAGAGAACAGGAGACAGTGCACTACTTTGATCATTTTAATATTTATAATAAAATCCAAAAATTGTAGTATAATATTGAGGGTTAATTCTCGGAGGCCCACCTGCAGGATCGCTGAGTCCCACTAGTGGCCGTGGCCCACCGGTTGAGAATCCCTGGCTTAGACTTATGCCAAGTGGCCATTTCTAATTGATGTCAGTGGAGGAAAGACTTTACTAAGCTGATTAAATTGATTTTGTGGAAAAAGGGTTACCATTGTAGGAATTAACAGCAAATTGGCTTTCATCTTATTCTTTTTAGAGTGTACTCAGAGTTCAGTCACAAATAATTTTCTTACAGAATGGAAAAATCTTACGGTGCTTCTATTTTATTTCTAAAATCTTTGTAAACGATTGACTGCTGCACAGCTCTGATGAAGTCAGTGGATGTCATTCCCGTAATATGATTGGTTATTAAGCACACCCATGAGGTGTTATGCTTTATCCAATGATAAATCCACAGACTTTTCCAATGTCTTGAATTCTAACCGTATCTGGCAGGCATACAGGTTTTTTAATAAACTTTATTTGAGCGATTTAGATTATGATTTGTGTAATCCCAAGATTGATATATTCTCTGTTAGGGCTGTGCAATTAATCGAAAATCCGATTTCGATTTTAGCTTCTAACGGTTATGAAAGACCATGAATCGAGATGAACGATTATTTACTTAGCAGCGCGAAAGACCGCGTGCTTATGTGTGTGTGTGTGCGGTGGGCACACACATAAGCACGCAGTCAGCATTCGGTCTCATTCGCACACTGAGACGAGCAGAGCACACACATCTAAAGTCATCTTAATGTGAGCGCTTAAATGGTCAAATAGGTGTCAAAACACGGTGTTTAGTGATTATTTATATTAACCCTTTTTGTGTAATGAACATAGGAGTTGAGAATCAAAAGACGTGAAAGAGAAACCATTAAAGTGAAAGCACGCTATGTTCTGCTGCCGCCTGTTTTTATGATTATTAATCAAACAACAAAACGAGAGAATCCCTCAGTGCTCTTGACTAAAGGACTTTTGTAGCTGAAGTTTTTTTCTTACGGTAAAGATGTATATATGCAGTTGAGGTCAGAATTATTAGCCCTCCTGAATATTAGCAACACTTTTCCTCCCCAATTTCTGTTTCATGGAAATAAGATTTTTTCAACTTACGAATACAAGCATTCAGATTCAAAGTGCGATTCAAAGACTTATTTAGGGTTATTAGTCAAGTCATTGTAAAACAGTAGTTTCTTCTGCAGACAATCAAAAATATTTATGATTTAAGGGGGCTAATAATATTGACCTTAAAAATATTTAAACCTGCTTTTATTCTAGCTGAAATAAAACAAATAATACTTTCTCCAGAAAAAAAAAAATATTAGAGGAAATACTGTTAAACTTCCTGGCTCTGTAAACATAATTTGGGAAATATTTATGTAAAAAAAAATTCTCAGGAGCGCTAATAATTTTGACTTCAACTGATAATCGTTTTGAATAATCGTGATTACAGTTATGACCAAAATAATCGTGATTATGATTTTTCCCAGTTTGCTGAGTGTTAATCATTTTGCATATGAGTTATTTTTAGTGATGCTGAATAAGCCTAGACGAAACTTCCTCCGCTGTTACTACCCACACAACCTGTCTTCTGACACTCATCCTGCTTATTGGGCCGAGATCCAAATTCACACTGGATATTTTCACACCATAAAAGCTGTTTGATGCTGTCTCACGGTTACAGATAGCATCTGACACTTTGCAAGCATCTCTGGAGGTTACTGGGTACGTTTAACATTCTCTTGGTTAGTTCATTGTAGGTCAAAAAATACCAATCGTTTCCAGGAACTGGTTAGTATAGGGCAAAAGTTTAAAGTGTTAGCTGCTTCTATTCTTTAGGCACATTTATTCACTCACAAGTGTCCACACACACGCACACACATTCTTTTCATTTCATAGCACTTCTGCTACTGAAGTATAATGATTTTAGCATATGCGTGGGCCAGCAGGTGTTAATCCAATTCTCCCTTTATAATCTGCATTTTATTTGTCGTAGATAAGATGAGCTCAGGGCCAGTAACAGAGGATTTTTCCGATGGGTGTGGATAAAAAAGTGGAATTCAGTCAGTTCTCAATGGCCCTATTGAGATTCTTGATGCTTAAAATCCCTGCTGTTTCTGCTAATGAAGTCAAACGCTTGTCCTCCTTGCTGCGCCGGCTAATTCATTGAGCAGAACCATAGACTGTAAAATAAATGGACGTAGTATCCGTGACGTCACCCATAGGTTTCTAAAGAGCGCAAAAGAAGCCACAAGTAGGTGCAGCCAACCGTCGACATTTTGTTCCCGCGTCATCACACCCACGGCGGGATACCAAACAAGGGCAAAGAGGCGGAGAGTGAGCGGAGCAACAGACACCTGCTGACAGTTTGCTTCGACCTGGTTCAGACACACTTTACTTTGGGAGAACGCTTAATACTTTATCACTTGTGACTCGTTTGTATTCTGACCACTTGTGCTTGGTTGTACACTATATCAATAAAGTGTTTAGACTTGTAAAAACACTGCTGTAATACACAGAGCCACTAAACATTGTTCTTATAACGTTTTTCAACAGGAGGAAAAAGCGAATTACTTCCAAACACATCAGATATAGTCTGTTTTAGTTAATGTAAGACTATTGATGAAATCCAGCATAACACTGTATGACAACGCTTCAGATGACTGTTCTAGAGCCTACAGCTAATCAATTCGTCAGATTCTGCAGTGCATTACAGCTCTAAATATAAACGATAAATGATCTTAAATAAAACAAATACATGTATAGAGATGGTACATAAGTATATAACTTTACTCACATGGAAAACGGAGGCCACGTGAATGGTTTGTGAGCACAATTAAGTTCACTCAGCATGCCATGCCATCTAATAATTGTAGGAAACAAGTCCAAAAGGCAGTTGACTGTGTAAAGCCACATAAAACAACACAGAAATACGATAAATATGCCGAGTTCAGTGGCTAATCTGCAGGATTCAGCTGAGGTGACGTGACGTCGACCAACGAGACCTAACTGTCACTCAAGTGACCACGCCCTTAATTATGCAAACTTAATATAACTTAATATAAAGGAATCGGATGAGTTATAAAAAATTTCACCCCCCTCACAGTTGTCATGAAGGGTAATATTAGCTGTATTAACCAAAATCTTTTTTGTACCAGGCTGTAAACACCTTTTTTCTGCTGTAAAGTTGGCCATTCTGTGGGCTCAATTGAAATTTGCTCTATTTTGGAGCCAGGAGCTGCCAGGACTACAGAATTTCGGATGAATTGCAGTTTTAGTTACTTCCGTATTGGCTTCCTGAGGGAGAGCGGGAGGTTGCCGCTTGAGCAGAACCCATGTCAAACTAAGTGAAATGTTAGTGGATCTCAAATCCAAATTTCCCAATTAAAGAGGAAATAAAGCAAACTTTGTTGAAACTACAGTATGTCCTATTAACTTGTTTAAATAAAAAAATTAATTTGTCAATTTAAAAAGTCGTCACCTTCTATCTGATATTTTTGTCAAAATTGAGACATTCTTATTAAATCTTATTAAACAAAGATGTTCTAAAAATATTTTATATGGAGTTATTAAAGGATAAATTCTGTGGTTTTATATTTTAGATGGTGCGCTGGGTCATCCTTCCGTGTACCATTCCAACTATCGGTCGGCGAGGAAATGAATATTATAAATTACAATACAACAGCATATGCGTATAAACATATAATGTAATGCTGTACAGTAATTTGCTAGTTTCGGTTGTCTCCATTTTAATCGTATGGTGATGATGCGATGGTGTGCTTTCTCTGCCTGATTCCTGCTGAACTGGGCGGTTTGTATAACATTTGAATTGTGGGACGTGCTGCACTGCAAGTTATTGGTCTGACAGTGGAAACGCGACATGATTTCGGCCTCACTGCTCAACCTCCCGGACGATTGGCCTGGCTCGGTGCGATTAAAGCCGTGGCTCGCACTGTCCCGACTGTTTTGTTTTGCTTTGCATTGCTATGTAGACCAGATTGAACCTGCATAAACCAGTCTGGAAATTCATGTTGATCACCGGTCTTTTCAGCAGGCCAGTAAATGGTAATGCCACTCTTGGATGTTTCTCAGATTTCTAATCATGAATGAATTTCTCTGGGGCCAAATTTCAATCGATGACTATCTAAATCACCCATTTAGATGGAAAAACAGGCAAGGAAAATTCACTGAAAGATTTATGCGGTGCTCCAACTCTCCACTTCACCACCCTGTACAATTGGAGAAGGTTGTCTTTCTTCTACACAGAATGAAGGAGACACAGTTAGAATTTTTTTTGATGTGTAAATATATATGTATTCCTTCCCTTGTGGGAGCAATTTTGGAGAATAATGGTAAAGTCAGGGTAATTGTGGTTGTTCTGGCATCATCACAAAAGCGTCTTTGTAGTGATCTCCTGTAAGTGGCTCGGTGTAATTATTTAATCCTGGTCGTAATGGCGCACTTTTTGTACTCCAAGAATTGTTGAGGAAAATATTTCTCCACCTAGCCACATCTTGGCATGGGAACGAATAGGAAACCTGCACCAATTCAGACTCTCTGGGAATGCTGCAACTGGCCAGAAGTGGAGTGTAGAGGCCGAGGCCTAAAACCATGTGCCCTTAAGAAAGCTTGCAAAGTTATTTTCCCAGCCTTCTAATGTTGTATGTCTACTTTCTTATTTTTACAAGCAAATACTATTTTGCTTTTGAGCCTATTGTATGCATGTCAGATGTTTTTTTTATTGAGCAGTAGGTGCAAGTGTAGTCAAGCGCTTGCCAAACTCTTTGAGCAGAAAACTGCATGGTGTGCTTCTGAATCCCCGTTCCTCGTGGTATGAGGTTAGCACAGCGGCAGCCAAGAGTGAGAATGAAAAACGACTTGTGCTGTGATCCTTTTTCAAACTGTGACTGCAGTTTAACGAGGCAACAAAGCGGCGAGGGATCGTCGTGAATGGGTCAACTGTCATCAGTGGGCAGACGGGAGCAGACACACTGCCGTCCAGCTCCTGTAACCGGGCCTGTGCTCTTACTGGAGCGGGAGCTGTTCAGTGAGACGTCAGTCATCTGGACTGCACCGGGTTCAGCATGGGTTGGAGTGCGTGATGGACTGGACGCTTCCCTAGGCTTGAAACTTTTGTGGGCCTATCAGAACTTGATAGGGCCTTTGTTTAAGTTTTATTGGCTCCCCGAGGATACTAGAGGTGCATGGAGCACCACATTGCTTTTTTCAAAGAAGTCGAGTAATCTTCTCAGCCTTCTGGAATTGCCACATAACCGCATTTTTATTTGGAGACCAAGAGAACTTATATTTGACAAGGTTATATATAACAGTTGTGAAAAGTCATGAAATGCGTGCAGTGAGTTTTCCAGATTTCAAAAGGTGTGGGGAAGGTTTTGTTCCTCTTAATAAAACAAAAAGTGCAAAAGTTCATTTCATTTCTTTTTGTTTGGCTGATAGTTTACTTTTTTACCACTGTACAGTATATTAGGGTTGTGATGTTTGGGGAAAATATCTAATTGTGATTTTTTAAAAAGATATAGCGATTTTGATTTGATTTGCGATTTCATTTTGTAATCAAGCTTTAGCTCAATATTCAATATCGTACCGGTATCGTACTGGGTGAAGCAGGGCGACTAACATTGTAAATACAGATTAATTATATTAAGATGTCACTAACATTTAACACCAGGTGGAAAATAACTGTTTATTGCATATTTATTATTCTTATTATCCTTATTAAATACCCATGAGTCACTTGTGACTTTATATTTCATTTTATAAATTTTATATAATTAATTACAATTTTTAAACAAAAAAAAAATAATTCCTTTCTATTAAATATAAATGTATTTCCAATCTGATTTGTAGTGGGGGAAAAAGGAAAACATGTTCACCTAACGCTGGATTCGAACCAAGTTCATGATCGATCACCTCAACACCTGTTGTCATGCGCTTAACAAGCTACGCCACTCACTCTGCTGTCAGTTGCGCTCTTTGGTTTCCTTGTTTCTAATGATCAAATGGTGATAACGAAAAGCACTCCAACGAGGTGCGGTATTTGCACTTAACCTAAATAGACACTCCAAAATCGGCATTTAAAACAGGTTAACCTTTATAAGATAACACACACAGCTGCCTAAAGAATGCAGTTTTCACACTGCTTACAGGGTGTAAGGCCGCTGTCGAGCGACTGTCTGTCCGACTGACTTAATGACTGAATGATTGACTGGGCGACCAGCCAATCGGCTGACCCACCCTCCTCCTCCTCCTTCCCTAAACCCAACCCGTTTTACCGATTGACCCGTACGCCTGCCCGCCCGCTTGCTTCCCTAAACCCAAGCAATGATTTACAAAAGCCGACAGTAAAAGGAAAGCCCCCTCGTCTGATTTTAACCGCGTCTTCGGATTTCACCACATGCTCATCCTATTATGAACTCGTTCACTTTATTTTTTGGATTCTGTTTTTGTCTTACCTGATTTCTGGAACCGCTCTTCCCCGGACGCGGTCAGCTTCCCTCCGAGTCTCCACCCCGCCGGCGTACATGACAAGCTAACCGAACAAACTGGTTGCAGCGGGAAAGCCCTCCACATGGTAAGCTGTCAGCTGTCGAGCGCGAAGAGAAGCGGCGTCACACCGCCATGTAGCGTGTGACGTAAATCGTGGTCCCCAGAAACGTCCGCGGGGCTTCGTTTTCAGAATGAGCTTGGGTTGAATATATAAATTATTTTATGTCATGATTATGCGATACATATCAGCATATTACCATTTCTGTCAATTCAATTTATTATTAGATCATTTTGAGGGGTGTAAACAATATCAATGGTCCTAATGTATTTCCGTGTAAGGTTTCATAGCTTCCAAGAATTCAAAAAAGTTAAAATATTGCTAAATAATGTTATGGCGGTCATTTTAACATTAAGATATGATTAAATTGCCTTTTATTACAGTTATGAAACAGTTTGGCAATTGGCAGGAATTGTTCATAGGCCGGTGACATGGTGCGTAGTTAATAGCTAAACATAAACATTGTACTTACAAGATTTCAACTTTAAGATTGATCAACTGAGCCTGTTATTCTTGTGTCTGCATCCCTCTAATGCCATGTTATATCATGCTAATACAAATTCTGAAAAAGTATTACTGTAAACATAGCATAATACAAAATTACAGACTTTTTGTCATATTACATAGACCAGTATATTGTAAAAGAATTGTAATAAATATAATTTACAACATATCTGTGAGTTTTTAATATGTAAAAAAACAATTTCAGAATCAGAACATTTGTATGACAATTTAGGGTTTTTTGGTTTATTTGGTTTTGCATTAATTGGTACTTGCACTACAGATGGGGATGTTTGGTTGGTTGGCTCAGCATTTGCTCTTTTATTCATATCCATAATTCGCTATCTCATCCTCCACTTGGACTTTGATGTGCTGTGCTTGCAGTTTGTTTGACTGCAAGCTGAAACATTCATTCTTGGGCACTATGGCATGTGTGCAGAGCAATCAGAGGACATAGCATTTGGAGAAATTGGCAGATGATAAGGGGAGTGGAGCTGGCAACAGTATCCAATAATCCTGAGGTTATTCCTGGGTCTATATAGCAGTAATTTGATTATTGTAAGATTGCGTCACATCTGGTTTGAGTGTCTAAATCTTAAAAAATTGTTAAAAATGTTACTTAACTAACATGATCAAAACACAATCATAAGATTTATAATCGACTACAGTAAATAACACGATGTATGACTATAATACAGCACTATTTGTTACTGTACAGTATATACAGTTCCATGAATCTATTTGGATCATCCAGTTTAATATTCAGGGTTTCAATACTATGAAAAGAGGTGGGGCGGGTGGCTCGGGTGCCTGCGTGTCAGCGTGCAACAGAAGATCATTTCCTATCATCTTCCAGTCCTCTTGCATAAGGACGGTAACAGGTGGCTGAGATATGCGGCTTGATATTAATACCTTTACTGACATAGCATTGCTTAAACATTTAACGAAAGCATTCAATGTTCCCTGTGTTTATAGTCCAGTGTTGTTTGTTGTAAACCACCACGCGCTCTCTCACACAAACATACCCTCACAGACACGAATAGTTTTACACCTAGAGTCCTCCAGGCATCATCACATGGGGTATTTTTGACGCCCCGGCTCAATTTGCCTTTGGATGAAGGTTGTCTGTAGAGCAGGAAGTGGACGCAAGTGCAGAATGGAATCAGAACACATGCTTCCACGTGTCTCGGTTTCGCCTTTCACTTTGGGGCATTAAGGATCTCCACACCCAGTATGCAGTCTACCAAAGTGTCCACTCATCCTACTGCTGGATGTTTTTGACATGTTATCTGCTTCATGCCGTGAAAATATTTTTAGCTCAATTTGCTTCGCATTAATTGTTACAACCACACTGAGATACTGTAGGTCCAAAGAACTGTCATGAAATGATTATATAGCTGAGTGTCTCAGCAATAAAGCATTGCATTGGATTTCTTAAATAGCTCCGCAAGTCTACAGTAATTCATAGCAAGGCTATTGCTTTAGTCATTCTATACATAAATGTAACCGTGGGACTAACTGTGGGTTGTTTTTCAATCAGGACCTCCTGGTTTGAGGGGAAAGAAAGGCCGGGATGGTTCTCCAGGTAGGTCTTCAGTATGCTTATGCTTGTGCTTGCACCTCCATGGATGGCTGCTGTGTATAAGCTATGTTGTATGCGCACACCTTAGGCTTTTAATAGCAAGAGAAGCATGAGAACAAACTGTCCTCCTTGGAGATCTTAAAGCATTTGGAAAGGCTAGCAGTTTGGAAAATGTATTTAGAGAAACCGAGTCTTACCTCTAAAGAAGTATTAATAGAGTTTTATGAAACTTGTGAGCAGCATTACAATATGCCATAAAACATTTGCTAAGTGTTTCCATCTCATGTTTTTGAATGAGTAAAATCATCAGTTTCTCTGAAACTAGTGTAATATATTAATAATACAATTCCTTTTGTGGTAAAACCACAATAAAATGTTTCTTAAACCCATGCTGTAAACTCAAATATACAAATCAAAATATAAAAAAAGAAATAAATAAACCTTTTTTGAGATTCAAAAATAATATCTAATAAATAAAATAGGAATATATATATATATATATATATATATATATATATATATATATATATATATATATATATATATATATATATATATATATATATATATATATATATATATAGTGGGTAGCATGATCACCTCGCAGCAAGAAGGTCGCTGGTTCGAGCTGGGTCAGTTGGCATTTCTTTGTGGAGTTTGCATGTTCTTCCTGTGTTTGTGTGGGTTTCGTCTGGATGCACCGGTTTCCCCCCAGTCCAAAGACAAGTGCTATAGGTGAATTGGGCAAGTTAAACTGTATGTGGTGCTTTGGTGAATGAGAGTGTATGGATATATATAATTATTAGTAGTAGTAGTATTTTTTTTTTCAATAAAAAAAGAAAATAGATTGCTTTAAAGGTTAAATTCTGAGATTACCAGGATTTTACCAGGACTGTAACAAACATATTTTTGTTGCATGTTAGCAGACCACTGTAATCCACACTTGAGTCCAGCTGCGCTCTCATAGCGGGGAATTGAAAATAAAACCTTCGTTGCAGCACATTTATAAACACAACACTGATGACCTATGTCTCAGAGACCCGTGTTCTCTTCTTCCCCTTGTTTTGATTACGTTTGGCAACACAACATGGCGTCTCTATGCCGTCTGAACATTGTAACAGGTAAAAAAAAATGGTCTTCAAAGCTATATCATGCATAATATGACGTCATGTTGTACCTGACAGACATCCAGTCACCATGCAGGAATTTACATAAGGATCTTATGGCTGTGACTAAGCTTCTAAATTTATTTTCAATCCGGAAGAACAAATTAGCTTGAAATAATGCAAAAAAAAAAACTCCAATTTTCACTTTTTAGTGAAATATATTTAGTGTCTTAATAGTGTTTTTAGCAGTTTGGGACACATATAGAACTGTCAACGTTTTAAAAATGTGTTTTGTGACCCTTTAAAATGTGATGCTGAAATACATTTTAAAATATATTTACGTATATTTGAGCCCATTAAAGGCCAATTTATTAAATGTTCTATCTTCAATAGTTTTAATACACTAAGAAATAAATGTACTGGAGCTGTCACTGGGGCAGTACCTTTTCATATGGTACATATTTGTACCTGAAGGGTCCATAGTGGTACCTCCAATTTGCCAATTTACTTTTTAGGTGCATTTGAGTACTAATATGTACCTTTTTGGTACCACTGTGGACTATTTGAGTACAAATATGTATCTTTAAAAAAGGTACTGCCCCAGTGACGGCTCCTGTACCTTTATTTCTGAGAGTGTATAGTATGTTTGAGTAATATGTAATATGTACCTGTGTGGTACTACTATGAACCTTTTAGGATTAAACAATGTACAAAGGAACTGAAAGTACTGCCCCAGTGACAAACTATTCTACCCTAAAGAACACAGATCACAGTTTTAAGTTTTAGATGTCTGTACTTCAAGTAGTTGCATAAATGTAGCCAATAAGATTTTGAGTTAAGTATCAATAACCATGAGCACTCTATAGGTGCTCCACTTGCAACTTTTCATCCTATATATTCTTTATTATTTTGCTTTCATGTAGGCGTCATGGGATCACATGGTAAAATGAGAGCATTTATGATGACAAAGATTGATCTGGTATGTTCGGAGAGCTATTCTTGCGTGACCACACATATTTTGTGAGTGTTATTCACTCGATCTTTGACATTATTCTTGCATTTAGGTCTAAAATAAGGCTTGCTGTCTCAGCGACGGCTTTGATAAATGCTGGTTTTGATTTCTAAGAAAATACAGGCCTCTCAAAACAGGAAAGGAAAGAATAATGATGGACCCCTAGGAAAGGTTTGTCACTGGTGTGACTGCAGCATTACTTAAAGCTGCCATTTTTAATGCACCAGTCTGACTCATGGTGATCCACAGATCTCAGTCCAAACTTAGATATGCTCTTTTTTAAGCTGACAGTTCTCTTACAGTAAACAATTGTTTTAAGGAGACTTTTGTTCTCTCATCCATTCATTATACAGTTCTTTTCAAGTTAAAGATTCATACTGTTATTCCCCTAAGTGTCTGGCTATCAAATAGAAAGGCGTTACCTTTTCGAACTCTTTGGAGGAAAAAGGAAACGTTCCTGGACGAAAGACCTGGAAAGAACCCTCATGATTCTGGTCATACTGTTCAATAGTTTTGTAACAAATTGCCTTGGCGGACTTGTTTCATTCTTGCAGTTGTCCAGCCATAGAAGAAAGGTTCTGGGTGATTTTAAGTGACATAAGCGGAACAAATTGTCATCATCAATTTTGAGTTGATAGAGCTTGAGTCCTTGAAGCTATGATCTCAGTTTTGCTTTGATTGCAGAGTCCTGGTTAAAGGGTATAAAAGAAGCTGTAAATCCTACTAACGCATGAGCTCATGATTTGTACTTTTTGCGATACTCATCATCCGGCTATCTAACTCTTTTTGAATCAAATGTTTTGAATCATTGTTTTTCTAAAAGCTTAAATATCATTTCATATTGCCTTTTTGTTAGTGCAGACATATTGTGATAAAACCATGAGGGGTCACACTTTATTTTGATGGTCTGTTTGTTGAATTTAAGTTGCATTGCATCTACATGCCAAATAATTCTCATTAGATTATAATTAAGGTTAGGGTTAGCGTAAGTTGATATGTACTTGAAAAGTTTCTTATAGTCAGTTAAATGTCCGTTAAAGGAGCAGCATCAGCAGATATTAAGCAAACAATCCACTTATACTCAAATGGACCATCAAAATAAAGTGTTACCCAATGAGGCCTTCCCTGACTGCAGGTTGTCTATGAAAGCCTGTGGACAGATTTGTATGTGAAGGGCTTTTTTAAAAACTTTATGCTCGCTTTTGGCTGTTTCTCTTTAATTCATGACAAGTACGTATGCAATGTTTAAAATAATGGCAAAAGATTTATTATGTACAGTAAAGTCAATGTGCCAAGCGCACTGCTGTGTATTTTGCATTGCGGGGAAAATGTTTGGCATGTATTTATGTTAATTTAGGGTGCTTTCACACCTACACTTTTGTTTTGGAACCAGTCTCGTTTGCCCAGTTAGCGCAGTCAAAGTCATTTTCTAGACAAGCAAAACATATTGCCTTGTTTTCAGCAGTAATATGCCAAAATTAAGTGAATTTTCCTAAAACAAGCTAAATAATCTGCCAATGGGGTAAGCAAAACAATCTTGTTTTTCCTTTTGACATAAGATTATTTTGCTTACCCCATTGGCAGATTATTTTGCTTGTTTTAGGTAAAAACTTACTTAATTTTGGCACATTATTGCTGAAAACAAGACAATATGTTTTGCTTGTCTAGATAATTCTTCTTGATTTAAGAACTGTGAGATATTTGGACTAGAAACAAGACAAAAAATCTAAGTAAGAGAAGCATTTTTTGCAGTGCACTCGTTCAGGATTATAAAAAAAAAAAACGCACAGTGTGAGCCAGCCTTAAAACCTACAACCTCAGAAGAGTAGAGAACACTCAGCTGAATCCTTCTAATGCTTTACTCTTCCATGTTGGATTTATTAAATTTTGAATAATATTTTTATCATTCTTTCAGCAGCCCTTAAAAGTGGAGGAATATCAATTTCATTTAGCACATACTTTCCCTTAGGTTTTAATCAATCCTGGATTTTCCATCACATCCACTGTGGAAAACAGTTTTTTGTAACTATTTTTGACTAACGACGTTAGTGAAATCTGTTTCCACTGTTTATTACGCTGCCAGTTTATGATTTAGCATTAGTTTGGAAGGAGATGGACAGTTTGTGATGTCTGGGTGGGGTTCGCGTGCTCAGAACAGGGGTGTGATTTATCTCTGTAGGCAGTCTTCCAGTGATGTGGCTTACTCTCCCACTCAGTTCTCAGTGGTCTGTTGCTTGGTGGGCCGACTGCTCATCCTTGTGCATCGCTTTTTTTCCCACTGAGAGCTTTTTAATCTTGTCATCTACCAAATTATAAACATATTTTTTTAGCACTTTGTTATGTAGTGAACATATGATGTGACTCATTAAACTACCTGAGTGTTAACCCCGATCTTTATCAGAGAGTTTGAATTTGGTGGTGTTCCTCATTTCAGTCTTGGCTGGACATCTAGGAAGCCTACTTCAGATTCTAGTTGGACTTTAAAGAGTTGAAAAACAGTTTTTCTTTTCCTGTTCTTGCAGAAATAAAATCACTCAGGGTCAAAAGTTTGATATAATATGCACATTGTTCAAACAAGATGGCTTTCAGAATGACTAATCTACTTGTGTTTCTGTTTTTATTGCAGGTCCTCCTGTAAGTAGACATGATCCCTTTGTTGACTGGATTGTGGTAATGTGACCCAAACTCTGTGGCTTTCTGTGTGTTTTGAGAGTGTGAATTTATCTTTCATGTGTTTCCTTATTGTCACTCCTGATAGAGTGTTGATTACACAACTTCATTCATTCACATAATGGAAACTGTTAGTTGCTTTTCCTTCCGCCTCACATAAACACCCACACCGTCATCTGTCTGAAGGAGAGCTTGTGTTTTGAGTTAAAGGTGAAGCGTAAACATTTTCGATGTTGTAACAGTTTCTCAAATTTGGACTTCACCAAAACATTGCTCTGATTTTTTAGGCAATCTGAGCTGCCCAACATTGCAACATTGACTCAAGCAGGAATGAGCCATTAGGAGGGTCTGTCTGACCAACTACTTGCATACAATGGGAGTGTTTAGAAGACTTTGTCACACTTTATTTTGATGCTCCTTTTGTTGAATTTAAGTTCCATTGCATCTACATGTCAACTAATTTTCATTAGATTATAAGTAGGCTGTTAGGTTGGGGTTAGGGTTGGGGTTAGGATTAGGATTAGTGCAAGTTGACATGCACTTTCAAAGTTTCTTACAGTCAGTTAAATGTCTGTTGAATGTCAGTTTCAACAGATATTAAGCAGACAGTCTACTAGTACTTAAAGGGCCATGAAACCCCCTCGTTTCAGCAGGGTGTTTTCACACCTCTACTTTGGAAAAAGTCAGAAAAGTGGGCGTGTCCAGCTCTGTTTAGGGGGGAGTGTCGGAGAAACTAAAGTGGGAGGGTGTGGGAGTGTCTATTTGGGCACGCGCGAGTTTCAGTCAAAATACACACACAGGAGAAAGTGATGGTGTTTAACCTACATGGACATCTGTAGTCGAATTATTTGCCAAATTATTAAATGTTGGACATTAACTGCAGTTTGGCTCTTTCATTCAGGGAATTCATTCATGTCCCTCGCGACAAACACGATATTTGATTCGAGGATCTACTCTAAGCGTGTATTTTTCATGCAATGTTTGATACCGCACGGCGAATGAGAGAAAAAAAAACTCTACATTTCCCAGAAACTTAGATGCACACGGCAGGTAGCGTCAGAAAGCCGTGTGTGTTATTCCATTCACAAAATGCGGTGCTAACATGTTTGCACTCAGTGCAATAATTAACTTAATTCGATACAAACAAACTGAATAAACAAAGAGCACTGGTCGCTCACTTACCAGATCTGTAGAGACAGGACAATCACCAGCAACTAGAGCCGCGTCTTTAAGAGAAGACTACAAGCGAATCCGGATTTCAGCGTTTGCAGATGAGAACAGCTCTCAGGTAAACAATGTTCCTCCTTAGACACGTAAGTTATTGTTGTCGAGCGTCGCGTAAACACTGTTAATCCACACATGACGCCAGCTGAGCTCTCACAGAGAGAAAATGAAAACGAAACTTAATGGCAGCAAACTATAAAAGCAACACTTCACGCTTGTTTTGCCAACACAATGTGGCGTCTCTGTGGTGTAAACACGGTGACAGTAATGAATATTAATGAAGTTGCACAATAGAGTGCACTGATTGGTTTGAACCAAGCCTTACTCATGCATTAATGCAACACACTGTAAGACGTAATAAGACTCACTCTGGCACAGACGCCCAGTCTGCACGCTGGAATACACGCTATTATGTCATGGCCGTGACGCAGCTTCAAAAATTTGTTTCAAACAGGAAGTACGAATTTGCTTGAAATAACGCAAAAACAACCAATTTACACTTTTTAGTGAAATATAGGTGTCCTAATAGTGTTTTTAGCAGTGTGGGACACATATACGACTGTCAACAGCTCAAAAAATGTGTTTTGGTGTTTCATGACCCTTTAAATGAACCATCAAAATAAAGTGTTACTTAAGACTTTAATAGTTATTTTCACTCTTTAGTTTGATGAGACTTGTGGCACAAGAATGATACACTCCACCTTTAAATTGCATGGCATTATCTTGGGCAAAATCTGCTATACATGGCTCCGGGTACATTTCAGATGACGACAAGAGGATGTTTTTTATTAATACATAACCTATGCACCTGCAATGCAGGAGTAGGTTTGTTTTAATACTTCCAAATCATATGCTTGGAAATAATTAGCAATAGCAAATGGCAGTAAGCATTCCAACTAGGCTTGGGTGGTAAGCAAATTTTGATACCGTCAAACCTCCTCCCTATTTTACCCCGGTATCTGGTATTACTGTGCATAATAAAACAAATTATTATGTAATGCTCAGACAGGGTCACCAAACTGTTGGCTTGTGCCTAAACCATTCAGACACTGAATATGTATATGCGACCGTAGGTTCGCGGTCACCTGTTTGTCTTGTTCGTATTGGAGATCTGTGCGGGATACTCTCTCTCATTCACACACACACACACACACACGCACGCACGCACGCACGCACGCACAAACACACACACACACACACACACACACACACACACACACACACACACACACACACACACACACAAAATTAATTATGATTAATAAAAAAGTGTGATTAATTAATTAAATAAATATTATATTATAAGAATATTAAAATATTATATAATATAAATTAAATTAGTTAATTTTTTAAATCGATTGACAGCACTAATATATATATATATATATATATATATATATATATATATATATATATATATATATATATATATATATATATATATATATATATATATGGAGTAAAAAATGGAGTACATTAAAGCAGTTCAGTTATATATACCTTTACTTTAACACATGCATATTACTGTTAACTGCATGCTAGCAAAAACACATCTGCAACAAATATGACTAATTCCAGAATTGTGACCACATTTCAAGCATTTACCATTTGTGTTCCTCATGCCATTCTGTAATAGTATACAACAAATGTATAATTAACTGAATATACATTATTAATGTAAACAGTATTTTCATCTTATGTTAACAGCTTAACATAAATCTCTGATTCACAGTCCCTCTCCTGCTATCCAAAGCCACGCCTTAAAGAGGACAGCAAAAGAACCCTCTCTCATGTGTTAAACGCGACTAATGCTTGTCCGATGGCATGCAGGAATTACACTAATTACTAAGCCAAACTGACATGCTATTTCAGAGCGAATATTTAGAGTTGCATGGTAAACAATATAGGGAGAGATTAGGCGGAATAGCGGTATTTACTTGTGTTTTGTTGTTAAACTAATTAAAATCTACATTATCGATGCTGTAAAAGGTCCCTTATGAAACTGAAAATAATCACATCAATCTTTCACCGGAGGATTTCAGTGGCTGAACAACATTTCTGTGAGGATATAACCCATTTGTAACAACAACATCAGCTTTGTGTGAAGCTAAAATATTTTTAAAACAGAACATTACCAGTCTAAGAGAAATCCTTCAGCCATGGTGTCATCCTTTCTCCAGCGTGCAAAGGTAACTCCAAAATTGATTCAGGTTTTTAAAAAGATTTGATTTAGCATGTTTTCGCCGATTGCGCGCGTGTGCTCTCTCGCTCTGTCTCGTGAATGCGCAGCACGTCTATGCACAAACAGCGGTCTGCTGAGCTGCGTACAAACGGCTGCGCAGTTGTTCAAATCTGCATTTGCTGGCAGACAGTTTGAGCTACGTATCGGTATTATGGGAGATGTCGGCCCGACTCTATTTAACTGGATGAACATTTTTTTAGTTTTATGCCTTACCCAGAATATAAAAACACATATAAATACATGTAGATCATTTACTTTAATCATTACTATTGGAATGTGAAGAGACGTTCAACCAGCATAAATACAAATGTTTCTGAAGACAATCACCTACTGCACCTTTAAATACACATTTAAAAATGAGGTATAATCAAATAAAAATACAATTTTGTTACATTTTTAGCTGGTAATTAACTAAAAATAGGATTTTAATAAATATATCTGTTTAATAAATATGTTTTGTTTAAATGCAGCAAAATACCTTGTCTATATTCACTAAGAAATGGAGAAAATATTCATTTTCAAAATGGGCTGTACTCAATTATGCTGAGCACTGTACTATGTAATAATATTCACATTCCAATATTACATTAATTAATTTTTACCAAAAGCACTTAATTTTACTTTTACTCTTACATAATCTTACATAAAATTGCGTTAAAAATGTAATGGTTGACCAGCACTAGTGTAAATGAAATATACTTGACTTCGTACATTTTTTCTGACATTGTAATCACTTATAAGTGTTAAGTGTTACACTTCAGAATCTTTTAAAGCTTCTTTCTTTCTTTCTACTTTCTTCTCTTTCTTTGGAAAGTTAGACTTACAGCCAGTTTAATGGCTCTCTGGGTGAGCAGTTTCCTGGAATCCAAAAAAACACACACAGAAGTATACAAACATTCCAACACCTACTCGTATTACCCATAAATTGAAGGCTAATTGAGAAGAACTGAAAGGCAGGTGAGGGAACTGTCAAATAATGCACGCAGCTTGTTAACTGACTCAAACATTAAGTTGATATTTCTACTGTTGTCAAGAAAGAATGTTTAGAGATGACCAGTGAATGCTTTTAATCAAGCCAGTCTTCTTTAAACAGGTTTAGTGATCAATTGGCAATCAGTGTCAGCGTGTCTTTAACTATAGTGTTTGTTTTCAGAAGAAGGAGTTTGGCAGGCTTGGTTCCTGATCAATGGTTCCATACGACCGTCCTGTTAGGAGAGTGTATACTGTAGATAATCCAACAAGGAGACTAAGACAACACTGTTACCCATTTGACTGCACCAAATTGGCCTTTTCCTGTGTGCTGAAGTGAATACTTTGAAAAGTTTAAACGCATAATAGTCTGTAGTTCTTCACAGGTCACCTCACAGAAGCATAGCCCTCTTTTGGAGGCACGTTTGGCCCAACCCAGGCTTAAACAATTAGCAGTGACAGGAAACATTTGACATTGACAGAAAGCACCTCTGTTGGTGTGCTAAAAGCTCCCGTGGACAATCACAATAGTAGAACACATAAGGATTTAGGATGAAACACTTGGTAGTGCAACATTATATCGCATGCTCTTCATTCATATCCATTGGTCTTCAATTAAATTCTTAGCTCAGTTTGAGTTTGTGTTTTGATGAGAAAGTATCAAGTATAGACTGAACTCCACCAACTTCTCACACATTTAAAGGGATAATTTACTTAAATAATGAGGTTTTGCTTTTAATTTGCTCACCCTTAGGCCATACAAGATGTAGATAATTTGATAAGAGTATTTTAGCAAAAAGTGTGGTCCATAGCAAATGGCTACTGACATTTTAAAAGTAAAAGGGAAAAAAAAAAAGATCTGTGCAAATCATCTGTTAGGGGAATACCAGTTGAATTCAGATATGGTTTTTTAACCAAATCTGAATGGCAACATTCTATTTTGTTATTTCAGCCAGTTGACTGAAGGCTGGTTTATACTTTCGGCTGGCATCGCATCGCATCTCCACTGACTGCGCACGCACCTCGGGAAATGGATGAGGCTTTTATAATTGACACGTTGACCGTTAAGATATTCTTTAGAAATGACAAGGAAGAAGTCCAAAGAAACCCACCGTAAAGTCAGACGGATAAACAGAAAATTAGGACGTTTCTGGAACTACGTCATATCATTAATATCATTCAAGATTCTTAAGATTTTTATAATCATTCAAGAATTGGTGAATTGGGTGAGCTAAATTGTCCGTAGTGTACGAATGTGTGTGAATGGGTGTGTGGATGTTTCCCAGAGATGGGTTGCAGCTGGAAGGGCATCCGCTGCGTAAAAACGTCCTGGGTAAGTTGGCGATTCATTCCGCTTTGGCGACCCCGGATTAATAAAGGGACTAATATAATATAATATAATATAATATAATATAATATAATATAATATAATATAATATAATATAATATAATATAATATAATATAATATAATATAATATAATACACATACCAGATAATTCACAAAATATTACCTTATGGTTATTACTTGTGTTTTTTGCTTATTTTTATAGTGTTTATACATTTATTTTCGACCATGAATACATTACATGAGGAAAAAACATCTAAAGGTTTTTTACGTGGCCAATAACAGTAGCTATTATATTTATCTCATACAAATCATTGCACAAAAAGGAAAGTTGTTAAAGTCATGCATCAATGAAAAAGCTAATCTTCATTTTAAAAGTTTGTTCTTTATTTACAAAGTATATAGTCGTCTACAGTGTTATATTTACTAGTGTGTGACATAATATTCTAATATACAAACATTTCTGGCTAGTGATTAAAAATAGGAAAAAAAAGATTGCTAAATATTATTTTAAAAAATTAAGCACAAGCATACTGGCTGTTTTCTTTTTTTTTTTTTTTTTAGATTTAGCTCAGTGAAAAAACATTTCTGTTAAAACTATCTGGGTCTCCACCTTTGCCATGGCCACTCTTTTTCGCTTTAACAAATTTATCCTTTAAGTTTTTCTAAACTGTTTTACAAAAACATTCTCCTTTCCCATGGCTGTTGCAATTTCTAGCCAAGATCTGGTTATCCCGATCACGCATAAAATTGTCTGTACAGTCATACCTGTTTCAGACAAAATCTCTTCAAAGTGATTCATATTAAACTCAAATGAAATCTGGCGCCATGCGAACTCATGCGTTTGCTTGAGTATCCAAAAATCTTGTAAATTGTGTAAAGCGCTTTGAGGGCCTAAAAAGTGTTATATCAATGTAAGGAATTATTATTATTAACCCCCCCACCCCCCCCCCCCTTTATTTTTATTTTGTACTGTTGTTATTATTTTAAAGTTTTGTATGTTGTTCTGGAGTCATTTTGTTTTAATGTGATGTTCTGATGTTTAGATGTCTTATTTTAATGTTTAGAAAAACCCAATAAAATAAATAATAAATAAATAGAAATAATAATAATAATAATAATAATAATAATAATAATAATAATGATGATGATAATAATAATAACAATAATGATGATGATGAAAAAAATATTAATTATTATTATTATTATTAATATTATTATTATTATGTTAATAATAATAATGATGATGATAATAATAATAATAATAATAATAATAATAATGATGAAGATGATGATGATGATAATAATACTACTACTACTACTACTACTACTACTAATAATAATAATAATAATAATAATGATGATGATGATAATACTAATAATGATAATAATAATAATAATAATAATAATAATAATAATAATAATAATAATAATAAAACAAGAAAAAACTATTATAGGAAATATTGTGAAAATTCCCTTGGCCTGTTCGTTTGGGAAATATATGAAATGTAAAGGAGGGCTGTATTTGGAAAGAAGCATATTCAGTCAAAGTTTGTAAATCACTTCAAAAATATTATCATAGCTAACAATTACCATATCACCACAGTATTTGTGTAGTAAAATACCACAATGGCTCTTTATTTTAAAAGTACAGCATAATTAAATTAGTTTTCCCTGGCGATGTACGTGATTTCTCCGTATTTTTACTGCATGTGATCTGTAAGTGCCCTTTATGCACCAAATATCGCTTATCCGTGCAATGTTGGGCTCTAGGGAAATGCTCTGGCCCGTTTTCCTCTAGGGGACCCCTCCATTTACCCAGCAGCGCTGCGGGCTAAATGAGAGCCACATGTACCCCGCTACCGTGGATCACAAATGAAGTGTTCTTCCGGTGGGTGACCTCTGACCTCACCAGACGCTGCTTTTGGCTGATTTGAGCAGCACCCAGAAGGTCTCAGTGGCCTGTTCCCACTCAGCACCTGGACCTGCACCTTAGACCTGCTCACCATACTTCAACACGTTCATATATACACACACACAGACCGCTATACACAGTCCTGATCGCAGCTTCATCCAGCGAAGATCTGTTGCATTCTCTATGTACCGCCACTTATACACACCCTGTCCAGCTGCTCTTCCACATGTGCGCCTTTGACTTTTGAACCCATAGATCCTATTAGTGGTATTTGATTGTTTGCCACACACTTCAGCAGTCACTACAAGTGTTATTATGTGTCCAGTGATTTCTGATTGCCCAGAAATACAAAAAATATTTATTTTTATTGTTTTTATTATTTTATTATTTACTTTTAGTATTAAATATGTATATTTCTATTAAACGTATGCATGAATAATTGCTTAAAACTGCATTAAATAATGGAAATGTTCATGATATTATAAATTATATTAAATAATTATTTATTTGCAACCATAACTCTGTTTTATTTACTGTTTAAATGTTTTTGATCATTTAAAATGGTTTAAATTGTTTTAAAACTTTCCAAGGTGGCATTTATTTTACTTCAAAAATACAGTTGTTTTGAAGTAATATGATATTTTTAACACTATTTTCCAAATTAAAACATTTTTAAATTTATTCCTGTGATGTCAGAGGTGCATTTTCAGCCTTCAGGAATCTGATGTGCTAATTTGGTGCCTCAAAAAAAGTCATATTATTTTCAGTGTTGAAAACAGTTATTATAGAATGCTTTTTAACATTAGACTTAAAAAGGTTCAAACTTTTTATTTAAAATTGAAATACTTTATAGCATTATTTCTGTAATGGCACATTTGATCAACTTATTGCATCGCTGCAGAATACAAGGCAGATTGTTTGTTTAATTTTTTTTAATGTATTTATTTAATGTATATATGTACAGCTGAAGTCAGAATTATTAGACCCTTTTAGGTTTTTTTATTTTTTATTTTTTTTTATTTCACCAAACTATGTTTAACCGAGCAAGGAAATTTTCACAGTATGTCTGATATTTTTTTCTTCTTCTGGAGAAAGTCTAATTTGTTTTATTTCTGCAAGAATAAAAGCAGTTTTAATTAAAAAAAAAAAAAAAAAACATTTTACGGTCAAAATTAGCCCCTTTAAGCTATATTTTTTTCGACAGTCTACAGAAAAAGCCATCGTTATACAATAACTTGCCTAATTACTCTAACCTGCCTAGTTAACCTATTTAACCTAGTTAAGCCTTAAAATGTCACTTTAAGCTGTATAGAAGAAAAATTACTTGTAAATTATTATTTACTGTCATCATGACAAAGATAAAATAAATTAGTTATTAGAAATTAGTTATTTAAACTATTATGTTTAGAAATGTGTTGAAAAAATCTACTCTCCATTCAACAGAAATTGGGAAAAATAAAAAACAGGGCTAATAATGCAGGGGGCTAATAATTCTGACTTCAACTGTATGCATATAAGTATGCATGTATTTATGTATGCATTTTTTTTATACTACATGTATGCAAAAACTATTTAAAGCTATTTAATTATATTTATTTTTGTTTTTATTCTAAATGTTTAACCTATTTTTAATTGTATTTAGTTGTATTTATTTTAGTTGCATTTATTTAAATATTTTTTATTATTCTACATTCTTAATTACTAAATTTTATTTATTTTTTTTTTTTTTGTTAAATTATTTTTCATATTTTAAAATTTTATCTGATTTAATTTATTTATTTATTTTTATTTTAAAATTTCTAACTATTTAAATTTTATTTAGTTGCATTTATTTCAATTTTTTTTTTTACTCTACATACTGTATAAGCAGAAACTATTTAAAGTTATATGTGGGCAGAAACATGATTTAATGAAGTTTCATAAACTATTTATAAGCCTTTATAACTAGTGATGTTTGGGTCTCTAATTAATGATTATGATTCATTTGAATTACTTTATTTTTGTTATTTTGTTTTGTTTTATTTTATTTTTCATTATATTATTTTCCTATTTTTAATTTTTAGTTTATTGTATTTATTTTATTAAAATTTTTGTTCTATAATTTAACATTTTTTACATTTTATTTAGTTGTATTTATTTTAGTTGCATTTATTTCAATGTATTTTTTATTCTACATAAATGCAGAAACTATTTAAAGCTATAATACAGCAGAAACAGGATTTGATGAAGTTTCATGAACTATTTATACACCTTTATGACTAGTGATGTTTGGGTCTGATTAATGATTATATTTTATTTGAATTACTGAATTATGATATTTTGTTTATTTTTTATGTTTTATTTTATCATTTTTAATGTTTTTAATTTTATTTAATTGTTTTTATTTAGTTTTATTTCATTTTTTATTCTATAATTTTAGCCTTTTTTATTTAAATGCATATTTAATTGCTTTTATTTTATTTTTTTATTTTATTTATTTTATTTTATTTTATTTTATTTTGTTTTATTTAGAAAAACAACTGCTAACTAACTCTATAGAATTTGAAATGTTATATATTAGAAATCAGAATAGTTTATGTCAAATCAAGGAGCACAGACAGAAGATAGTGCCACGGATGTTTTTGTCCGTCTGCATTAGTTTCCTCCCCTGGGCTGAGCCTTGATAAATGGTTTCCCTCTCCACACTGTATTCCAAGAGAAAAGTCAACAGACACTCACACACACACTTGCACTTCCACAGGCTCTAAAAGAGCTATAAATGCATCATCAGATAATGAAGAGCGTAACGGTGGTCCTAACAAAAAGACTCTTTCTTTAAATGATCAAGCAGCTGTCAGCTTTTTACTACTAAACCACTACCATGAAAAATTATATATATTCTTTCCAAACTAAATGGTGCACTGTGAGGGAAGTGAACTTGTTATTTGATTGTATTTAAACCAAAACGATCTCCTCAATTGACTCTGAAGTGAAGCATGAGATATAAGATTTTCAGCCAGCACCTTCATCTGTGAAGCCGCATATTTCATGCATGCATGGACCCCTTAATGAACATCTTTTTTTTTTCAATAAGACATGTGGAACTATTTATTTTTAATGATAGCAAAACGTTGAGTAATAAATACACTAAGATGATCATAAGGAAATATTAATCATAATTAGTATGGCACAAACTGAATTGATTTAAAAAGCCTAATAAGTACTGTATTTCCAAAAGTTCTTACTTTCCAGTGATTGCTGAAAAAATCCTTATTAACAGTGGAAATCTAATTGTGCAGTATAATCAGAAGTATAACAAAAGTTTTAAATAAAGACCCTTTTTTTCAGTGATCCATTTTTTGGATGATTCAAATTCATTGATCAAATTGTAATTTATTTTTATTGGAGAATGTAAAAGAAATTAACTTAAAAGACAATAAATAAAATATACATAACATTACAGAGAAAAAAAAAAAAGATTTTCTGGGGTCCAATGGAATTTCTGTTGTAAATGCATTTGATGGTGTTTGCATTTGTGGAATGCTTCTCTGGAGTGTTTTCCTTCTGCTATCTTTAAGCCATGCCACAATGAAATTTAATGCTGGATCTACAAAAAAACAAACGATTCTATATCAATATTTAATACTGAAATCAACTCAGGATAAAAGCAGGCTGAATTTCATTATGGCTTGTCAGGGTGTTGTGTTCTTCTCAATCGGAAATGTTGGTTCTTTCTTTATTCTGTACCCATTTCTCTCGTCCCTTTTTCAGGGTCCACCTGGACGAGCAGGCTTTCCGGTAACTTTCTCACAACGTCTGTCTGTCTGTCTGTCTGTCTGTCTGTCTGCCTGTTGGGATTTCTTGCACTTCATCTTCCTCTAATTATGTCTTAAGAAGCTGTATCTAAACAATAAACTCAAAAATGGACTTTATATTTAAAATAGTTTATTGTTTATTAATAATAATCATTTATACATTAATTACATTAACAAGCATTCCAAACATCTATCTAGCTATATAAATACAAATACAGCTTCTTAAAAGATCTTTTTAAAGCGCCTGAGGGAATACAACCAGCACTCAAAAACAAAATTACCTATTTAAATTGAGTACAAACAACACAATTCTAAAAATACAACCTAATTGTTTTATGTTTAATCCACCTAAATGTGAAAATTATTAAGTTAACTCAATAAATTTGTGTTGGGACAACATGAGGGAATTTTTACAGTGAGTGTATGTACAATGACTGTAGATTAACTTATTTTCTTAAACTGTCATCATTCCATTACTAATGTAGTCTAAACAAAGCAATCTGATTTTTTTTTCTTTTAGAATTGTAGATTTCTTTTCTAAAAATGTCCATATTTGATGACTGATTTTTAATAGATTTCACCAAGCAACAAGTTATTGATTCATTTGCAACAAGGATATTCAGAGTAGTAAAACATTACTTTGCAATCTACATGTAAAATACTTTTTTAAAGATGTTTTTAGAGGCTAAATTTAAATCAAGCACCACTGAACCTACCATCTTTAGAGTTGTATGCATTTTTATTGTTTTATTATTTTCATAAACTAAGGCGCATAGATTTTGTTTGTTTTTTCATTATAAACTTTTTAAACTTAGAATTAAGGATTGACATTTGTTTTAGGTAAACATTGCGATTTCATGTCTACGTTTATCTATTTATTTATTTGTGCATTTCTACTATACATTTGTTTATACAATACATCTGTTTATTCATTTATTTATTTATAAAATATTTTAATTTTTTTACGGATTGATTTATTTTAGCTTTTAGTTATTTATAAGTTGCTAATTTGAAAAATATATTATTACATGGGGAATCTCATTTATTTATTTAGTTAGTTATTTACTTATTATTATTATTTATTCATTTATTTATTCATTTGTTTATTTATTTATTTATTTATACAATATGTTTGTTTACACAATAAATTTTTTTATTTATATATACAATACATTTATTTATTTATTTATTTATTTATTCATTCATTTATTTATTTCTGTATTTATTTGTTTATACAAACATTTATGTATTTATTTATAAAATACATTTATTTGTTTGTTTATTTATTTATTTTAGTTTCTAGTTATTTAAAAGTCGCTAATTTAAAAAAGTTATACCAATAATAGTTAATTTTGTTAAATTATTTGAAAAAAAAATGTATATATGACTATATATATATATATATATATATATATATATATATATATATATATATATATATATATATATATATATATATATTATTTCGTTTAGTCATAAACTGAACTTTTTGTGAAAACAATCAAATCGAGTGATTTTGTTATTAGACATTTAAAATAAAACCTTTCCATTGTTATGCCTTTAATACGATATGAAATTTGAAGGGATCAAACTAGAAGTTCAAAGTAGTGCAGGAGTGCAGTGTGGGCTTTTGGATCTTACCATAGGCTTCGTTTAGCCAATCTCTTAGCTCAGCTTAGCAAATGAATCTCAATTTCCTTCAAGTTAGCACGTTGTTTTTTATACATGATTGTATTCTCTCAGGCTCTTTGGCGTTTGTCTGGATCCGCTCTTCTGAATTTCTGGTATAATTCTAATATTACTAACCAAAAACTCAAACACATCTGTCTTTCATTGTGGCATGTATGAGGAAGCCCATCGTATATGTGAACTCTAGCCCTACCTGCCAATTATAACCTGCAAACCCTCATCACTCATGACAGCTCTTCTTGTGAAACTTTGCCATAAAATCTTTCTTTGCCTACCTCTTGTTTAAATTGTTGACAGGCCTGGTCAAAGTGTAGATGTGATCCCTGCCAAAGCTTTTGATTGATTGCATTGTCAGGAAATGAAATGCCGTTTTCGTATTTTGGTATGGATGGAAAGGGGGGGGGGGGTTGGGGGGGGGGGGGGGGGCAGGAAGGGGTGGGTGGCAAGTGTTTTACTCAAAGTGTGTCCATTAGATTAGTTCTTCAAAAAATATTGATATTGGCATTCACGCTCTGTTGAACTATTAAGGGATACTTGAGGTTTGTATATTTAAGCTTTGCTTCACATTCACATGTATATATGGCCATTTAATACTCCTGATTTGGAGTTAAGCACTTTAGGGCTCATTTGGATAAGTCTGGACTTTGTAGTGTAATTCATCAAGCGACTGCTATCTAAACTTTAAATCAGTTTGCATACCTTGTATAATAGAATGGTTTTGTTATTTCTCTGACTCTTCTGAACACTGGTGTACTTAAAGTTCAATTTAGCTTAACTAGGTTATTAGGTTGACTAGGCAAGTTAAGCCCCAGTCAGATCACACAAATTTATCATGATATTGGCACAATTTACTTGACATAGGGTCTTGTGGGGATTCATAACCGACAAATGCTTGTCTTGACACAAGATTCAATCCTTTCTTCTCGTGTGATGTGGCATAGTTCACGACAACCGATACCATGCCTGAACCATCGCAAGTTTAGCTGGTTTAATTTTGCTTTCGTTCTTCATGACGAGTTCTGACATGTACACTGCAAAACTGCTTTTCTCATTTAGATTTTTTGTCTTGTTTCAAGTCCAAATATCTAAAAATTCTTAAATCAAGGAGCATTTTTTTAGACAAGCAAAACATATAGTCTTGTTTTGAGAAATAATATGCCAATATTAAGTGAGTCTTTCCTTAAAACAAGCAAAATAATCTGCCAACGGGGTAAGCAAAATATATTTGTTTTTCCTTTTGGCATAAGATAATTTTGCTTACCCCATTGTCAGATTTTTTTGCTTGTTTTAAGGAAAAGCTCACTTAATATTAGCATATTATTTGTCAAAACAAGACTATATGTTTTGCTTGTCTTGAAAATTCTTCTTAATTTGAGAATTTTTAGATATTTGCACTCAAAACAAGACAAAAAGTAAGAAATGCATTTTTTGCAGTGTATGTGGCACATCATTTCTCAGCTATATCAGTGGGTGCTGCTGTTAATGCGCTGGTCAGGTAATCAAAAAATAGGCTGCATATTTACTCATGAGTGGGTCACGGTTGGATAAGATCAATCATTGGTTATGCAAACTTTAACTTTTCTAAAATATCAAGGTGTTTCAAGGAATTTTATCTGACAGACTGGCACAAACATGCAGACATCTTCATTCTCACAATGAGTTTTTAAGTTTGCCTCAGAAACAATGAGTTTGCCTTAGAAACAATGAGTTTCTGAGGCTTCTCTGGAACTCTAAATATTTTTAGGCTAGATTATTATTATATTAACAAACCAACACAATCTCATGGCAATTCAAGTTTTGGCGCATATAGTGGACTCAATGTTTCCTCTGGCATTTTTTCTAGGCTGGAAAGTGACCAGCTAAAACCATCCAAAACCAGCTTGACCATCCTGGTTTAAGCTGGACATAGCTGGTTTTGGCTGGGCTCACAGCTTAGTTAGGCTGGTCAAGCTGGTTTTAGCTGGTTATCTCCCAGCCTGTCCAGCTAAAACCAGGCTGGAAATGGCTGTAAACCAGCCTGGAAGTGGCCAAAACCCTTCTAAAACCAGG
The DNA here is from genome assembly GCF_049306965.1 of Danio rerio. Classification (NCBI taxonomy): domain Eukaryota; kingdom Metazoa; phylum Chordata; class Actinopteri; order Cypriniformes; family Danionidae; genus Danio; species Danio rerio. Next base: position 8,345,987 of record NC_133188.1, read on the forward strand.
CTTGTTGACTGGCAAAAACCAGCCAACCTTCTAGGCTGGTTTAAGCTGGATTTTTCAGCTGGGTATTCAAAAGAAATCATAGGTTTGATCCTATGCATGTCTCATTATCTACGACAAGTCAACATTTTATCGAGAAAAAAAAATTGCATCATTCGACATTGTGACTTTTGTAACCGACAATAAAAAATTGTGTGATCTGACCGGTGTTTTTTTAATGTTTTTATTCTAGCCAAACTAAAAGAAATAAGATTTTTTATCTCAAGAGAAGAAAAAAAAGGAAATACTTTGCTCTATTAAATATCACTTATAATAAAAATAAAAATACTAGTATGCTAGTAAAATAAGCAAGTATGATGAATCGATCAATTAATAAATCAGTCAGCCAATCAGTCAGTCAGTCGGTCAGTCAGTCTATCTGTCTGTCTGCCTATCCTTAAACAGTGCACACAGTATAACTAATTAATGTCATAAAGCAGTATTAAGTTTAGCTCAAATCAGCACCTTGGACAGAGCCAAGTGAATACAGTCAAGTGACTTTCCTCTTGGGACATTTGGCAGCAGGCATTGAATTAACTCTGAAGGTCAAACTAAATGAACACATCTTTATCTTAACAGCCATAACACTTAGGAAAGTCCACGAGCAGATTCTTTGTTTTAGCAAATGTTATGTTGACTTCTTGCGGTCCAACCTGCACCATCGCCCGCCCTCTCTTTCCATTACATGTGACTAGAGTGAGTCGTCAGCAAGCTGTCAACGCTGCTAGCCCTTCTATTACACTGACCTGCAGTGTTAGGAATGCAAACACAAACAGCTGTAGGAATGGTTAGCCTCGTAGTAAGTGACTTAAACGTTGCAGTGCAATGGAAATTCATAGTTTCAAGACTATGCTGTCAATTCTTGTGACTATGAATTATAAAAAGATCTCCAGTGACTATTCACACACTTTCTATTTGTTTTTTATCCATAATTAATAATCAGTGATAGGATATTCAAGTGGAAATTGGATTGGTATTTTGATGGGATGTATAGTTGTTAAAGAAATATTTCACCCAAAAATGAAATGTCTGCCATCTTTTAGGACTCGTGCTTCTCTAAACACAACACTTTTCATGAAACATAAAACATGATAAGATCTTTGTGTGATTTTGTTGTGTGCTTTTTAAAACTTCAAGAGGAAATTTATTTTCGCTGGAAGAGACTGACAAAGCATTGAATAAATTATCACAGAATTTTAATTTTTTAGGTGAAATATACCTTTATCTTTTTCAAACAGGAAGCAAGTTGCAATTTTGTCACCTAACCACCTTTTCAAGTCCCTTTATCATCTGTGTTATAGTTAGCTAGTAAATAACACCATAGCACATACTATAAAATGAGCCTAATCCTAAAAGTATACTGCATTAACCACATGCTTTTGTTGGGATCATGTACAGTGCTTAGCATATATAAGTACGCCCCTCACAAATCTCTTTTTTAAATTCAAATTTTTAATAGGAAAATATACAATATATTTGTGCATATACATTAGATTAGTCAGTACTGAAGCCAAATCTGGAGCATATCTAAAACTAATTTACGAGAACGGTCCAAAATTGAGTACACACAAATTTATATGTTATAGAAAAATATTAAATACAAATTTCAAAAAGAGGAAGAATCCAGGGAAGCAAAATTTGAAAAATGTTGTTGGAATTTTGAACGTTGTAATTTGATTTTGTAATATTTTGCTTGAATTTAATTGTATTATCTTTCAATTTCTAAATATTTTTGGTGACTAAAATATTATTTTAATAAATATATCTGTTTAATAAATCTGTTTTGTTTAAATGCACCAAAACACATTGCCTATATCCACTGAGAAAGGGATAAAAATATTCATTTTCAAAATGGGGTCTACTTAATTATGCTGAGCACTGTAAGCACCGATGACACTTGCTGTTTCATCACTATATATTTATTTTCAAATACTTAAATAAATGTCTTCTTGCTTTTGAACACAGTCGTTGTTGGCATGCCTGCATCATCAGCTTTGACATGACTGGTAATTAGCGTCAAATCAGGGCATCATAACTTTACTAACTCTTCAAAGCTAAACCATGAGAACATGTGGCTAAATGTCATTTAGTCACTAGTTGTAGTAGTAGTAACCATAGACTGCAAAAATTCTGTCAGATATATTGTTCTTGATTTTCCTTTTGACTTTGCATTGACCACTAGGGAGACAAAGGATCATTGGGCATTCCTGGAAGAATGGTGAGTGATTTGATGTACTAAGCCCAGCCTCTAGTCTATAGTAAATGGCATTATGGCAGTAGTCTTGAGAAATTGGGTGTTAGTGTAGTTACCAACCTAGGGTCATTCTGAAAATGTACCTCTATATACATTTCTGGAGACCGCCAAATACATCCCAGGAGCTATGTTTCTTTGCCATTTTTGTTTTCGCGGATGTGCCAAAGACCGCTGTGGATGCTTCACATTTCTCTCACAAGTGTCATTCACCCATGCTGTTCTCACATAAATCCAGAGGCCGCTGTTGACTGACTGCTCGACTGACTGACTCACCAATAGACTGACCCATGCTTCTCTTTCCCTAAACCCAACCAATAGTATTTTCAAAAGCCCCAATTCACCCACCCACCCACTTCGCTAAACCCAACCGACAATTTTACAAAGGAATCTAGAAAAGGAAAAGCCCTTGTCTAATTTTTACCACATTTTCAGAATTTACTACATTCTCACCCTGTTATTTACTTGTTCATTTATTTATTTTTTTATTGTGTTGTTGTCTAAAGCCCTGCTCACACTGTGAGATTTCAGCCACGATTCTGTCATCTGAGATAAATTTGGGAAATCCTAAAAGATTCCTAAAATCCTGGGCTAAAATTGGTGAACTTTGATCGTTGGTTTGACATGTTCACTGACAGCCGCTTAGTGCCCCTTGCGATCAGATTTTTCTTTCAATGAAGTTCTGGCAGTGTCAGAAGGTTTCAGACACTTTCCAGATTTCAGACACCCCCTTTTTTCTGCGATGACCGTCAATCCAAGAACCAATAGGGGCTCCGAATTTGATCACGCAATTCATGCGACAATTTAAATGACCGCGGGGAAATTTTTTTCCCCTGGTTTTATTATTGAAACACGCCGTGTGCAAAATTGCCACTAAATATTGTTTATGTTTGCTGTGCGTAATCATTGCAGAACATGGGATAGTGAAAGTGTCACGGGTGGATGACGTCAAACTCCAGGGGAGTTTTCTTCCGTGTTTAGCGCATATTCATTGTCGTTCAGTCCGACTTTATGACAGCTGAGATCTTACAGTGTGACATGGGAACTATGTTTGTGCAGTCTGACAATAGTTCAGGATTACAAAAAAATCTCACAGTGTGAGCCGGCCTTTACTCGCCTTCTGGAGTTGTTCCTCGTACCTCGTAGTTAACTTATTTCTCTTGTTTCTATGTCCGCCGATATAAATGGCGAGCTAACTGGGTAAATTGGTAACAGCGGGACAGCCGTCCATACGGAAGTAAGCGATCATCTGATAAGCACTACAAGGAATACCGCCCAACGGCGTTTGTTTTAAAAATGAAATGCAGCCATATGTAGCTCTGACTACATAATTCACATTCTCCAGAAATGTATATAGGGCTACATTTTCAGAATGAGCCTATGTTGGTAATTACTATAGTATGTTATATTCAACGTACACTATCATTCATTTAACTTGCTTTAGCTTGCGCTATGTAGGTACACATTCACAAGGTTTCACAAGAATGTCTTCCAAAATTTAAATGTAGCGTTTCAGCTTTTCAGCACAACTGTATGATATAAACCAAGAACTGTAGCTTATTTGTTCAGCCAGAAAATGATTTCCACTTCATCGCTACTTTTGATGGTTAAGAAAATGTCTGACTGAGAAGTCTGAAATATTTTCCTTTCCCATTTGAACAAGGCCTGAAGACACAGAGTTCACTGGCTCTGTGTTTGATGAAAACCTCCTTCTCCTTTTTACTCAATTTGTCTTGGCTGCTCAGTCATGTGAAAATGCTTTACTTGTTGAACTTTAAATAGAAATAGGCCTCAGGATATACTTTTTTTTTTCTTATCAGTTACAGTCTACATGCTGAGAAGGCAAAAATCACAGCCAAACCTAAAGGAGATGTTGGAAGAAAATGTTGTGTATATATATATATATATCCACAGAGAGACAATATGTACGTTTTCAAGATGAGAGAAACAGATTTGAAAACCACAGACAGTTGTAAGCTCTGCTTTACCTTGTCATTCATAAGATTTGTGCATTTGGAATTGCCCTTTTTTCAGATTAGAGCAATGCATGATGTGTTGCAACAGAAATCTGGGTCGACCAAAATACACAGTCGTACAGATGTCCCTCTAGAGCGTAGGAACAGTTCTTCCTTAAAGATTTTCAGTAACAAACCAATAAAACTACATTGTCCTCAAAGGAGACATTCCAGACTCTTGACCCTTGTATAGTTGCATACTCTTAGCTCACCCTAATGCTTTCTCTTGAAAAACAATCCCTACCTAAAAGCAGGTTTCAGCAGTGTTCAGCTCAAACTGTGAGCCCCAAGCCGAGCTTTCCATATTTCACCCAGTGTAAAGCTACATTGTGCTCTTTCAGATTCTCACAGGAAGCGTTTTTCACCCTTCATGGCTTATCCTACCCCCCTCCAACCTCCTCCACTGACCAGTCTGTCTGTGAGAAAAGTTAGCAGCCCCCTCATCTACTATCCATTACTCCCCACAGGCCAGCAGTGTAACACTTCAATGCTTCCGTTCCCTTGTAGTCTCCACCCCTCAACATCCCAAAATGCTCCAGTACAACAGTGTGTCCCATTCCTCCTACCTACAAACACTCCGTCTCAGGCTGCTGCATGCATGTGTCCTCTTAGAACCTCTCTAACCCTGGTTCCTCTCTCTGTCTCTCTCCTTCTCACTGTGCATGTGACTGTGTCTGCTGTGACTGACCAGGGCTTAAAGGGAAACCTGGGGGAGAAGGTAAGTGCAGGATAATAGCCTGCATGTGCAGAATTGACACTCTCTCACTGTGGGTGGCTGTGTTGATGAGGGTGGGTGGGGTGCGGGAGAACAACCCGAGCCCATCATGCAAAGTGCGCAGGTACTGTGATATATATCAAGAAGGCTTCAGGCTTTATTTTGAAAGACCTTGGGGGTCACATTGGGAAGACGTTTCCCACAATGCTTGGATTACCTGTGTTTATTCTTGGAGTGCTCTGAAGTTTTAAGACTCCCCACTTTAGATAAAGAGATCTTTGGAATAGAGTAGCTTTTGAAACCCTACCACTTCTGGACACATCCAAAACTATCCAAAATCCTGTGTAGTCGCTGGATGTGTCTTTGAGTTCTTGGTGTGACTGAGCACTTTATACTGGAGTTAGTGCACTGAGCTTCAGTTCCTGTTGTGGCAAGTGTGGTTTGAGCAGTTCTTTAACCAGTCTCATTTGGCTGCTGATCTCTGTGTTTGTACAAGCCAGCAGTTCTGCGGCCTCCCTTCATCAAGCTGGAATGATACGTCTGAGGCTGAACAAGCAATGTAAGGAGAAACATGTTCCTCATCCTTCACCATCACAGAAGTATATTGAAGCTTTTGGATGGTTACCCTCACTTGCCAACAATTCACTGGGGTTCCGAAGAATTTGGAAGGGAAATAAATAGTGTTTTGACCACTGGGCCGACAAGTAGAGAAGCAGACAATATACGACCTTGGAAAAACCCACCAGATTTTCATCCAGAATATACAGTGGGCTTCCCTTATTGTTCCAAGGGATTACTTCTTTTTACCCTTACAGTATGTTAAATGCAGTCTATCGTACCTTCTAGCAAGCATATGTCTTGACCCAAGGAATTGTGGGTTAAAAATTTCACTTTTCTGGATATCAAAACACACCCCTAAGGATGATTGGGCACGCTAGCTCTCAAAACTGGCAGCCTTAGTGTGTCAGTGCTCAAGCAAATAAATTGAATCAAATCATAACTGGTTATGTTGGAAAGCTCAAAGCTGAACAAAAATAAGGCGAATTGGTGATTGATTGGTTGAACTTTGCAAGAACTGCAGAACATGATACAATGTATTTTTGAGACAGAAAGGATTACTTGCTGAATGAAATGAAATCTTTGAAGATCATATCATTCGTCAGTAAGCCCAGTCCTTAAATATCGGCAGAATTTCGCCTGCTTTGGCTGATTATATTTGGACTCTTTGTCCAGTACCCATTCCTGGCTGCCAAATCCTTGTAACGTAAGCCTGTTCAAAGGGATATCTTTAGATCTTCAGTTGTTCTGTTGCACAGATCTCTGCACGATTCTGTGGGTAACCGTAAACCTTAGGGTCAAAGCTTAGGAGTTCTTTCCTTTTCCACAACCAAAAAAGTCTCGTACATCACCCCTTTCAGATTGTAGGTGACTCAATAAAGCACTAAAACAAATACCCCGATGAAGTGGGCATTGAACCAGAAAAACTAAAAACTGTCCACAATTTGATGGATGGCTGGGTCATCAAAGGTGTCCTCCTGATAGAGTTTCGCATGAGAGAGCTAATTAGGGAAAGTGCTGGAAACCCGAGAGCTTTCCTGTCTGACCACAGAGTGTTGCGGGATTCTGCTTGGATGTTTGGTGCAGCTCTGCGGACAGGCCAACACCGTGCAAATCACCTAGTTTGCGCCAGATAACCAGTCCACCGGGCCGTTTGTTGTTTACTCAGCAGTGCTCTCTGACCCGCTCAACTCGCTGTCAAGATGTAAACTACGACCCTGAAATGAGAACCAAGGTCTGCTGACATTTTACTTACAGACCAAAATACTGTGTTCACCTCTGAGCCGCATGCAAGCGCTCTCAGTGAGGCGGCTTAGCGAAAGAGTCAAACAGATGTTACAGGGTGTTTAAGAAAGGGTTTTCTATTCTCCATATACACTATATTCACTGATACATTTGGCTTTGTACACTAGGTGTAGTTTAGTGGATATCATTCTATCTCTTTTTTTCCTAGTTCTTCTCCTCACTGTCTTTCTACCTCTCTATCTGTCCGTAGGGAGCACCAGGAGAGCCAGGTCTGTCTATCATTGGCCCACGAGGACCTCCTGTAAGTGTTTGCTCTGTCACTGCTAAAACTCTTCATCATTTCCTCCTAATGTCAGATCTCCAGATTAGATACAGGTCAGAGGTGCAGATTTTAGCAGCTTTCGGCCTCAATATTTTCCAAGAGTTTCTGGCAAGGGGTTCTTCTATTGTTTTTCTTTCCGCACTTGACTTACAAACCTCCCTAAAGTGAGCTTGATGAATATATAGTTTGGGGTAGATAAGCAGGATCAGTGTTATCCAGAACACTACTACTGTATGTGGACCACATCCAATGAATCTCTGTTAATCAAGACCTGATCTCTAATATGCACGAACAGGACAAGAATCCCACTACAGCTTGTATGGAAGCACTTACACTTCATCAGAGTATTTTAGGGCTGTGACTCCCACATAATGACACCCATTTGGAATCTCATCTTCATTAGCAAGTAGGAATGAAAACATCCCACCCCTTGTCATTATAATCCAGACGTTATACGTGCCGATTGGGCTGTATCTGTTAATGAGTGGTCAGCCATCAGGCGAAATGGGGCTTGTCCCCAAACTGGCACCCTTTTTCCTTTCCACACATTCCAGCGAGTAAGTAAAAAGCCTAATGTTATGCCAGCAGAGGTGCAATTTCCTTGCTGATTATGTTGTTCAAAACTTCAGTCTGTGGTTTCCACATTCATCCCAATGTAGTCTTATGGCAGAGCCAACAGACCGTTCAGACATATGTTTTTCCGCTTGCTGATTATACACTTCTCTATACCTCTGACCCATCACCTCTAATAAGGTGTCAGGAGTGGACATCAGGGATAGAGTACTGGTGACAGGCAGAAGTTTCATTGCAGGGCTGCCTCAGAGGGAATGTCTTTAGCAGGTGAGCTGAAAGACTAGGCTTTGTCCTCACCTCCAAAGGGGTCAAAGAGGTTGATTTGAGGCAGAAGTGTGGAGAAGCCAGCGGAAATTACTTCTTTAGTCATGCAGGTAGATGTTTAGTTTTCATGCCAAAGTGGGGTAGTTAGGGAGAGGACAGCTATCTGTAGATGACATAATGGGTTGTCATTACCTGATCAGCCTGGACAATAACTATATATTGTCCAGGCTGATTAGGTTAGGGTAATGCTGTGTTCACACCAGACGCAGAATGTGCAGATAAATTGCGCTATTCCTGTGTAAATAGCCGCGTGAACATTTGAGTTTACTTGCTTCATTCGCGTGTCAAACCCCGCTTCATTCGCACGTCAAATCCGCTTCATTCACACATCTGATTCACTTCAGATTAGACGTGGATTCGCGTGATGGGCCGGGCTTCTTTCTGCCCGGTGACTCTAGATTCGTTGCTAAATGGCTAACATGGATTTTATTAAGAAAATAACAATGTTTATGTGGTTTATGAAAGCTGAAATACAACATTGATACATTTAGGGCCATGTCTGAATCCCCTAAATCCTTTCAGAGGTGCATCCAACTCTGTGAGCTTATGTCCTCCAGAATCTTAACCTGGATGATGGAGGCTTTCAGCGGTGCTTCTGAATGAGCCGAGCCCAGTTTGATGAACTGTTGTCAGTGTCAGCTGGAGGATTTCCCCCGGGATACCAACAACAGGTGCTACGTCACAATCACGCCCCCACAAGCGCAAGCTCCTGATTGGTTAACGCTGCACGAATGTCCGCTTAAGTTCAGATTTTTGAACTCGAGCGATTCGCGTCAAACGTGCAAAATGCTCAGTTTGCGCCGCAAACTTCTTCTATGTCTGTTGTGAACACAGCATTAGGGTTATCCAAAGGGTCTATAGAGGTCAATTAATAACAAAGATTTTATTTATTTAATGTGTAAAGTTAACATGGCAACTTTCCATTAAAATATAAATTATCCAAAGTGAGCTTTCTCTCCTAGTAGTTTTTTTCCCCCTTAGTAGTTCCCCCTTACAAGATTGTAAAGATTCGTAAATGATGCTGAATCTCATTATCAAAAATCTTTATCTTTGATTCATGGTATACATATAAAAATGGTCTCTGTTCAGTTTATGATTGAAAGTATTATACTTAATCTTGTTTTAATGACATGAATGTATTACAGTCAGGAAATTGTCTTTATATCAGTCCTGAAAAAGCTATGTATTAAGACCGTAGTGTATTTTTGGTTTGGAAGAATTCTTGGACTGGAATTGCTTTCATTACATTTTCATGCCAATGAAATGAACGTCGTCAGCCCTGTTTCAGAATAATTTGAGTGGGGCGCATGCCGCTGCTTCCATAATTTCAGACCTTTAGGTTCCCAAGGCAGAAAAAAAAACAACCATGTTCCAATAACTACCTGAGACCCAGACACACAATCCCCTTCATTAGCTCAGTTCACCTCTTCCTTGTAATTTTCTCTCAGGTTGCTCCAACACAGTCCTTTTTTTTGCCAAGTATATTGAATGACTTCCTCTTTTCCCAAGGGCAGCAAACGTTTTTTCAGGAAAGCAAACTTAGTATTGTTCACCGGAGAATGTAGCACTAATCATTACTGACATTCACTCATTCAGTGTGTGAGAGCCAATAAGACAAGGCTAACAAATTAAATAAGGACTACTCTTTAACGTTTGTTCTTTCCAGTGTTGAGTTTCAGTTGGTGTCCCACAGTTTTTAAAGCTTTATTTGTCTTTGTCTCCACATCCCACACAAAGTGCTTCCTACAGAGCAGGAAGGCTCCTGTCCTTCAACCTCAATTACGACACAACTGAGTTTGGAGGAACAATACTCCGTCTCTCAACACAGACCTCCTTTCATCGAGTTCACATAATCCTCATGTTTTTCGTATAGAAAATAACTCCTCTTCTTTTTTTTTCTTTCTGTCTTCCCTCAGGGACAGCCCGGTACTAGAGGATTTCCAGGCTTTCCGGTAAGTCACTTTTGTCGGAAACCAACCAGACAAACTTATAAAGATTTTATTTGTGAGTTTATAAAAGCCGCCAATTAGCCACTGGTTATCTGGCCCCTAATTTAAAGGATTCACAAAGAAATGACTCAAGGAAGTGAGAATAAATATACTGTAGACATGTGCAGCTGTTATTCTATGAGTTGGATGATGTGAAACTGTATATGCACTGTAATGTGCATAAATGTCCCAAGACCCTTTCTATGGGCTGTCTTTGAGCTCTATATGTTAAAGGGTCTTTTCAGGTGTTTATTACCAGCCGTGAGCACGGATCCACAGGACACAGAGAGAACACTGAATTCAGTAATACATTCAGTGTTTCTAGTAAATCTTTTGCACTTGACCTTTCCCAGCAGGCACACAACATTGTGAGACATTAATATTAGGTTAGATTCAGGTCATGACGTCAGGTGACCAAATTTCAATGTCTAGCCAGCATCTAAGGACAACATTATTTAAACGTCAAATTACATTGATATTTGGTTAATTTTAGATTGTGTTGGAAAGTGACCAAAATCCAACGTCTGATAGATCTCATGGTGGTAATGTCTATATCACGTCAAGGTGTAACATGATTAGACGTTGATAATTGGTTGATTTAAGGTTGATTTTAGGTTGGTCATTTAACATTGACGTCGGCCTGATGTTGGGTTCTGATGTCAACCTGATTTTCATTTCCAAACAAAATCCAACGTCCTCATGACGTTGGGGTACAACATCAATCAATTCTTTCTTTCTTTCTTTCTTTCTTTCTTTCTTTCTTTCTTTCTTTCTTTCTTTCTTTCTTTCTTTCTTTCTTTCTTTCTTTCTTTCTTTCTTTCTTCCTTTCTTCTTCAGCGTCTAGGGACAACCTTATTTAGATGTCCAATAATGATGTCGAATTACGTTAATATTTCGTTGATTTTAGGTTGTGTTGGAAAGTGACCAAAATCCAACGTCTGATAGATGTAATGGTGGTAATGTCCACACAACGTCAAGGTGTAACATGATTAGACGTTGATAATTGGTTGATTTAAGGTTGATTTTAGGTTGGATAATAGATCTTGATGTTGGCCTGTTGTTGGGTTCTGACTTCAATCTGATTTTCATTTCCAAACAAAATCCAATGTCCCCATGACGTTGGGGTATGTTGGGGTACAACGTCAATATGACATTAGGTTAACATCCTGTGCCTTCAAGGCAGCCTTGACCTGACTTTTAGGGAAATACCCCTATTTTTGTCCATAAACATTGTTACATCAGTGCGCTTGTCTAGAGATTTAAAGCTGTTTTGTGCCGTCACAATGTTGCCAATCTGCTGTTTCCCCCCTTTTTTCTTCAGGGCCCCATCGGCTTGGACGGGAAACCCGTGAGTTTTTCTTCATTCCTTATAAATGTTTGAATAATTACCAATCGCACAGGTTTGGAACCTCTGAACCCTTTTACCAAATTGTTTAGCCGTAATGGATAATTGACGGCCATTTTGATAATTATGGTAACAATAATTATACCAATTATTGTAATAAATTCACTATTGTCACCAGTCATGACAACATGAAACCAATAATGGCATGCGTGCAATGAATGAAGTCATTTCTGCTACCCAAAAGTCTAAAGATTTTTTCTATTTCACCTGTGCTGTATTTATTTATTTATTGTTTTGAAAACTTACAGGGACAGAATGGTCCAAAAGGTGATATGGTAAGTTCTACTAGTTTTACAGCTGTTAAACACTATTTCATTTGCACTATTTGACAGTGCTTTTAAGAAAACACCTTTCAGCCTTGACCGGTATTAATAGAAGTGTTAAAATCCAAATGTAAATACTTTTAGTTTAAATGCACACACTAATGTTATACCGTTTGAATAAAAAACATTTGTCATGGAGAGAAATATGTAAAGAAGTAAAACATATCATAAAGAGAAATTTGTCAGTGTCCATAAAACTCACCAGTAGAGCCATTTGTTTTCGAGATGGCTTGTTACACTGATGTTTATCTAGGCTGCAAGCATGGCCATATAAATTCACAAGAACAACACTCTTGTAGTTTGATTTATGGGTGGAGTGACTGAACGGCAGCATATGTGTGTGTGCGTATGTGTGAGATGAGAGGTCGCTTTCCTACATCTCATTCAGTGGGGTTTGTTAAAAGTAACTTCATGTGAAAATCTGTATGACTTTAGCCGCCTGTGGTATTAAAACAAGGACATTGAGTTGGCTCTCTCCTCTAAAGTACGGCTTTAAAAATGTAGTCAGAGCTTTCTTTCATGTGATGAAAGACAATGGGCAGATTCGGTATGCTCCAAGGCTATGTGCTTTAAACTGCTCCTTATGAAAAGTAGTATAACTCCTATGTTCTTTCTTTTATAGCATTGTGAAAAATCAAGCTTAGAATCTATAAAATAAGAGAGCTTTTCTGAAAAGACACCTTTATAAAATTGCATCAGAGATGAATGGCCTCTCCTGAGCTTTTGAATTCACTGCATTGAGCTCCTAAAGTACGCTAATACATCCTAAGAAGGATCTTTTATAATTTATTAACAAGTTTCTTCAAGACTCATATGCACCTCATTTGACTTTATCTATATTTAGTAGTACTTAAAAATTATTTGTTGGCATTTTAGGATGAATATCATGGTTCCTTGGAATCAGTCTAACTGTGAAAGTTACTTTACATGTTTTCAGATGACTTAATGCATTGTGGAGCATGTTTTTTTTTTATTAATATAATATTTATTAATATTAAAAACAGTTAATGGTGCCCTGTGTAAAAGTGTACAACAAATCTTCCAAATTCCTAAAGCAGGATTGGGCGATGTCAACCAATTTGGCATTGTACGATGTCTAATGTGAAACATTGCAATGGACGATGGCATCGTTGTCACAGGCGGCCGTGTTTTAATTATTTATGAATAATTAATTAATTGATTAATAAGGAATAAATTGTTTGTAGCCTACCGTTTCAACTTTCTGACCCACATAGTCTTTGTATACCCATAACCAAATCATAAATAGATAAAGATAAGTTACACAAAAATTACCACCTGTCTATCACTTTTTCCGCTAGACTCTGGTATGAAGGAAGAATGATCTGTGTTTTTATAATGGCGTTGATAAACTTGGTTGGTAAAAAAGGTGCTCAACCAACAGCAACCAACCAAAATTATTTGAGGTTTTCACTAAAAATTACTTAGTAAAAGTGAAAGCGAAAGATTGAGGCAGTGTACTGACGCTGTGACACGTTACCTGATAGATTCAAAAGATTGAAGAGTCATTAGATAGAGACAAGTTTAATTAAATATTACGTTTAACAACTATAGTGAGACGCGATTCAGCGGTACATCTTGATAAACTGTCTGACGTGTACTGCTCCCTGTGCTTTTGTGCTCAAAGTACCCGCTGACTGCCTGGAGCTCAGACGAGGGCATGACAATGTGTGTATCTGTGTGTGTGTGTGGACAAATGATGTGCATTTTTAAGAATTTAGTGTGGATGAAAGGCTGTTCAGAAACGCTAGGTGAAAAGCCAGTGTGGACATGGATCGTTTTCATTTTAAAATGCTGTTTTAAAACTAAGATGCTTTAGTGTAAACGGGGCCTATGTGTGTATTTTTCACAAGCGGGTTTGAGACGGGGGCGGGGCGGAGCGGAGGATCCCGATGCAGCATCGTGATGTCTATTGGCCATTGGCAATGGACGATAGCATCGTCTATTAACCCAACCCTATCCTGAAGTTTGTCGTTATTATACAGTAACCTGAGACTGTAATTAGATTATTCTCTGACAAAGTCAAATAACGGGGTACTTACTTCCACAATGCGTGAAAGTTTTTTTTTGAAGAAAGACAAGGGGGATATAATCTGAGAGAAGAACAAAATATTAGGTTAAATGCAAGGACAACTTTAAAAAGTTTGTGTATGTCTGTGTGTGGTGTGAAATTATGGTACCGTCTGGAACAGATTCTTAAACAATGTCAGTGTATTAATCAATTTAAAAAAGTTGAATAAATATATAGTTCAAGAAATATATTGATTGATAGAAGTGATTGAAAAATAGTTAAATGAGAGAGGTAAGATGAAAATTTAAATAATGGCTGTTTGCAATACTATGTTTTTTTATGGGTCTATATTATAAAATGGAAATGTACAAATGGAATCAAACATAAAATATGTCACAGATGGCAAAAAGATAACATACTGTATGTCTCATGTAAAAAGAAGAGATAAGTAAACGAGCAAGTTGTGATAGACAAATGATGTGTGAGATAACCCGTTTAAAGAATTGGTTTGTGTATGATTTTTATGTTTGAAACAAATAAATCAAATCCAATTAAATTATGTAATTAGTTATTGAAAATGTATAAAAAAGAGTAATAAATTCTTTCTTTCTTTCTTTCTTTCTTTCTGTTTTTCCTTTCTTCTCTCTGTCTTTCTTTCTGTCTTTCTTTCTCTCTCTCTTCTTTCTTTTTTTTTCTTTCTTTCTTTTCTTTCTCTCTCTTTTATTTTCTTTCTTTCTCTCTCTTTTTACTTTCTTTCTTTCTCTCTTTATCTATCTTTCTTCCTTCCTTCCTTTCTTTCTTTCTTTCTTTCTTTCTCTCTCTTTTTTACTTTCTTTCTTTCTCTCTCTCTTTTTACTTTCTTTCTTTCTCTCTTTCTCTATCTATCTTTCTTCCTAACTTCCTTCCTTCCTTGCTTTCTTTCTTTCTTTCTTTCTTTCTTTCTTTCTTTCTTTCTTTCTTTCTTTCTTTCTTTCTTTCTTTTCTACATTATGTCTTTCTTTCTTTCTCTCTCTCTCTCTTTTTTACTTTCTTTCTTTCTCTCTTTCTTTCTCTATCTTTCTTTCTTTCTTTCTTTCTTTCTTTCTTTCTTTCTTAAATAAACACTCTGTTTTGTCTCTAGTCTGAATAAGAACTTCATTTATAAAGGATTTGTTTGTGTGTTTGTGCTTGTTATGACTGATCTGTTTGCTATAGTTGACTATATTTTAATTGTGATTATTTTCTCAGGGTCCTCGCGGTCCTAAAGGAGTACCAGTAAGTGTTTGCTTTGACATTAAAATGTCGTCACAGGAGTTTTTTTTACATGGCAGTGGAATGCTATGCATGAATTATGTTTTGGATGGATTTTCAGTGTTTTGTGCAAACCTTATTTTTTCAGGGTGAACCTGGTCCAAAAGGAGAGAAGGTAAATAATTTATGAATAATTGTTCTGTAGTTTATAAAACGGTCAAAGAGAAGTTCACATGATTGCTCTCTTTCTCTTTTTCTCTCGCTCTTTCTCGTTCTATTTCTCTTTTTAGGGTGCATGCGGAGAGTACACTCACAGGGTGAGCAAATATTAATTGAACATTTTCAATATTAATTGACTTGTACACCAAATATGATTCAAAATTTATCTGGTGGCATGGTGGTTTGGTGGTCCCGACTGGACCAGGTGGCTTTTCTGTATGGATTGTGCATGTTCCCGTTGGTTTCCTTATGGGTGATGCTGTTTTTCTCACAGTCCAAAGATATGCAGTCTGGGTGAATTAGACAAAGTGTATGAATGGGAGAGTGTGTTAGTGTTTCCCAGCACAGGGTGTTGCACATGTTAAGGCAGGCTTACACAGTGTGAATTCTGATGGTCAGATGATTGTATGTCTATGCACACATCACTCATGATTTAATGTGAAAATCATATGGACACAGTGGTATACGACAATTGTATGACTCTGAAGCAATATAATATAATATTGATAATATAGAATGATGATATTTATGAATAGCAATCTAACAAAAATCCGCACCAAAAACTTAAACAGAGGAAGACGATACTATCATTGCTTTCAGAGCCACTCTCTCTCTCTTATTTTCTTACAGAAACATAATATTGATAAGAGACATGAATGTTTACAACTCATACAGGTTATTCTTCAACACTGGGAAATCAGGATTCTAATTGGAATTCTAAAGCTTATAGTCTGTTATCAACTATCATCTTTGGCATCCCTGTCAGACAGTATGTGACATCATTCAGCGCTCGCTGTTCAGTGAGTTTCTCTAATTGGTTTGTCCTATTTGCTCAACCTCAGATAGATCGACAGAACTGCACATACTATACACTGTAAAATGTAATAAGTTGACCTTACTTGGAAAAATGTATTAATTTTTAAAAAATTATAAATTTTAAGTGAGCATAACTTAAAACTGTTTGCATCTACAACTTTTAAAGTAAATTTTAGTACCGTTGACTCAAAATAATTAGTTGTTAACTTATTATTAGTGTTCACATTACCATACTGTAAAACCCAAAAAGATAAGGTAACTCAAACCATTTGAGGAAACCAACAAACTATTTAAGTTCAAAAACCAATCCTAATAAGTACTGTGAACTTAATCCATTTGAGTAAACAAAGCAATGTGAGCATAGTTAAACCCAATAAATAAAGAGAACTCAAACCAACTGGGAACTGTAAAACTCAATAAGTTAAGGCAACTCAAACCATTTGAGGAAACCGATTGCTACAAACCATTTGAGTTTAAAAAAACTAATCCTAATGAGCACTGTGAACTTACTCCATTTAAGTTGAAGTAATGAGGTATTTATTTAACTCGTGACCTTCAAAACTCTTTTCAAATGAGTAGAATTAACTTTCAGTAAATTTTGGGTTAACTA
This sequence comes from Danio rerio, assembly GCF_049306965.1. Classification (NCBI taxonomy): domain Eukaryota; kingdom Metazoa; phylum Chordata; class Actinopteri; order Cypriniformes; family Danionidae; genus Danio; species Danio rerio. The sequence goes on from NC_133188.1 coordinate 8,362,646, forward strand.
CACTCATTTCATTTGATAAAGTTGGGTTTTACTGTGTAAAATATTAGGAAACTCATTGCCTAAAATGATCAAGTAAGCTGAACTAAAACATTTAAGTAAAGACAAAAACCAATACATACAGTGCACTACTAAAACATTTCTATTGTCTAATATTGTAGTGTGTCAAACAGGCATCAATCAATCAGTCAGGCATCACAGCAATCACCTTAAACAGTCTTTAAACATACATTTATTACTTTCTCAGCATAAAAAACAATGCAATGCACATGCAGGATGAACAACCGACCTTGTAAAACATTTAGCATTCGTGTATACTGCAAAAAAACAACATAACACTTCAACACTTTAATATAACAAGTCATTTTAAGCAACGTTTAATGCACTAATAATAATAATAAAAATAAAAATAATATTTACATAATTGGGGCAGCAGAGTGTCTCAGTGGGTAGCACAATTGCCTTACAGCAAGAAGGCCGCTGGTTCGAGCCCCAGCTTGGTCAGTTGGCATTTTTTGTGTGGAGTTTGCATGTTCTCTCCGTGATCGAGTGGGTTTTCTCAGGGTTCTCCGGTTTCTCCGGTTTCCCCCACACTCCGAACTTAGCGTATGTGTGGGAATGAGAGTGTATGGATGTTTCCCAGTGTTGGTGTGTGGCTGGAAGGGCATCCGCTGCGTCAAACATATGCTGGATAAGTTGGCGGTTCATTCCGCTGTAACGACCCCTGATTAATAAAGGGACCAAGCCGAAAAGAAAATGAAGGAATGAATTTACATAATAATATTTATTTGTTTATCATTATTTAAATATGTATTATTATTATTATTATTATTATTATTATTATTATTATTATTATCATTATTTTATAAATATTTTATAATATCATTTATTATATATAGTACCCATCTAAATATTATTAAATATTTGTATTAATATTAATATATTTTAATATAATCATACATACATTTTAAACATCAACTAATTGAAAAAGCTCTCAGATTTCTTATGCTTATGTCTGATTATGCTTAAGTTTTTATTCTTCCACCTACTTCCTCAGTTCCCTCATCACCGTTCTTTATCATTAATATGCTTTTGACACATGACCACTCAAAAGTTGTAAATACAACTACAAAGTCAAGATGACTCGAATTTATTTAGTTTACAACTTAATGTGCTAAAAAGTTGGGATTACTTCTTTAAATATTGTAAGGTGAACAAACTTATTTATAATAATAAGTTAACTGCACTTAATTGTATCAGTGAGACCAGCTATTGCTTTTTACAGTGTACCTCGTTCATTTAAGTTTTCTGACCTGTTTTAAAATTAACTTAAATGGCTTGGCTTGTAAATTCCTTTCTCACGGTACAATCTGGAACCATATGAGCATTTTCCACACATATTCTCCCAAAAGAAAAAAATAATTGCATACAAGCTACAGCAAAAATCACACTGTGTACTCCTGCTTTTAGTGCACTCTTAACGTTAACGTTAACAGGTTGTGGCAGGAAGGGTATCTGCTGGTGAAATGTGCAAGAGTAATTGGAGGTTCATTCTGCTGTGGAGGCCTCTGATTAAAAAAAGGGAAAATGCTGAAGGAAAGTGAGTGAGTGAGAGTGAGGTTCTCTGGTTTTTAATGCTGAGAAATCACAAACATGTGTTTTCCAGTTTACGTGATGTTCTTCTATTTGTCAAAGTGATTTGTGTTACTCCTAAAAAAGACATGAACAACATGTTTTGCGGTTAAATTAGAGACGTTGAAATTGGAGGAAAAAACAAAGGAAAAGCTTGGATTGACAGCTTGGATGAAGTCTCAGATAGGTAGCACATGAGTCGATGCCAAGGCAGGGTCTCGGAGTTGATCACATCTCTCCCGGGGAAATCACAGTTGGTGTAAACAAAGCAATTTTACCAACAGCCTGCTGAATTGGATTTGATATGGCTCTCTGTTGAAGACATCCAATTTTTTTTTTTTATGTGGTGTGTAGGGGATTCAGTAACAGCCCTGCACTACTTAAAAGCAATTTTGGCCTTTTGAAGCTATTTTATCAATTATGTAATCTCAAAAACAACATGCAACACAGCGGCAGGAAAAAAGTCTTGGCTGTAGATATTTCTGTGGAATATGTTTGGCTTGAAAAAGAAAGAGCAGAAATAGCAACAGGACAACAATTTTGTATTTAATCACGGTTTTAATTGTGCATAAGTAAGTTTAATCAGTATATCATACATATATCACATCAAAACAGAGGTGTTTTTCATGCGTGCCAGGCCATATGGGAGGCTGTTGACTATTTAGAAAACTACATGTGAGGGTGGTCTTTTGGGTAGTTCTTTTGAGGGTTCTTTGCAGTTGCACTGTAAAAAGTGATTAGTTACTTTACTTAAAAAGTGACTTACAACAGTTTTTTTTTTTTTTACATTTTTATAATTATGAACATTATTTATGTGCTTAATAATTTTAATAACAGGTTTACTCATTAAAGCAACTCTGCTTTAAAAGCAACATGTTTGCTCCCTTATTTTTAATGGAACACTCCAGGTTTTTTTTTTTTTTTTTACTTTTTTTTTTACTACTCTTGAGATAAATGGTTTAGTTTTACCATTTTTTAAATCCATTTAGCCAATCTCAGGAGGAACACTTTTAGCTTAAAATAGATAATAGAGTAAGATCATTCGCATCTCACTTTAAAATGAAGAAAACAATTTTATAATTTTCATATGCAAAAAATTTGTCATGTTAACAAACCTTGCACACTGAGTCCGATGCGTATTAATTAATCTATTTTGAAATGGAAGTATCTATAGACATTAGAGAGCAAAGCAACGGACTGAACGGAAAATAAGGTGATTATCCCTGTTCGTTAAATGTGTGGACACACACACACAAACACGCACGCACGCACGCACACACACACACACACCCCAAACAGCAGCAGGGGAGAGGTGTGCCATTCACAAAATCCATCATGGGTTCTTAACTGTCTGCCACATTCTGGCTTATATTATGCACTGTGCTTGTCATATCTGTGGCTCAAGTGACAGCTTTTTGTATTTTGCCATTTGCTTGTATGGTGGCCTGAACTTTCAAAACACTTCTGAAAATTTTTTTTGGATGCGAAAAACTGAAAAAAATCTAACCCAGTTCGTTTTTTTTTTTTTTTTTAATGACGGACGAAAGTTTCAGAAGCAGTGTGTCAGAACGATTTACACAGCGTGAGGTCGAATTTATTTTTTAACGTGCAAAAATTACGGCCGGAAATTTCGGATTCAGTGTGCAATAACCTTGACTCTTCTGTAGTTAAATTGTGTACTGAGACAAACAGAAATGAAAAGTTGCCCTTTTCTAGGCTGAACTCCTGTGAGAGTGAATATACTGCCTCCCGATGGTGAATACAGTTATACTCATGGCAGGTATCCGCTTTTTAAGTCATGATGTATCAGTGACATATGTAATACTCATTCCGGGACCCGAAAGCCGGAAGCCGCTTCATGTGACATCACACTTAACAAGCGTTTTTTTTGGTCGTTTAGACAATTGGTAACTGACAAATGTCATCTGGGAAACAGTTAAAATTTCTGCTTTGTAAAAAAAACCATTAGTGCTCTATTTGGGATGACACTACATTCATATACTATGCTGTTGAGTGTGTACTGTAAGTGCATAAGTAAATAGTGCATAAGAGAAGAGTGTATAGTGTGCCATTTGGGACGCAGCTTATGCATTAGAAGAAGACTATAGTTCCTAATAGCATTAGCTTAGAAAATAGCATCATTATCATTTTCTGTCAGTTTAGTACACAAAGAGTATACAGGAAACTTATCAAAACTATTTTTAAATCTTTGAGCAAGATGCTATTGGTCTAATCCAATTCAATGATTTATGCTAAGCTAAGCTAAAAGTTAACCCACCAAACCCGGAGATCAGCTAAATGAATTCAAAAATGGTAAAACGCAAGTGCTTAACTCTAGGTGACTTGCAAAATTTGCCTATTTCCACAAATAGTGCACAGCAAATTCATCAGAGTTAAATTCTCGGTGTTGAAGCATTTCAGAGTAAAGTGTTGACGTTAAAGAGTTAGATTTTGATAAATGAATATAATAAGAGTTAAAATTGATTTTATTCAGTGCGAAATTAAGGAGTTATCTTTTCAACACTTGGTGGTGTTATTTCCAACATCCGGGAATTCATGCAGCCCCAGTCACTGAAGAATTTTCCAGAAGCTATTTTCCATCTGAGGGTTAGAACAGCAACTGGTGAGTCAAACTACCTAAATGTTGGTATTTTACTGACTTTCTTTAAGGAAATACAGTTGTAAACATATTGTTAAGTTAATAACTTTAGAATGGAGTGACAATTTTAAACTTCTGCGGTTCATTCATGGTTGTTTGTGTATCTAGCTTAACTGCATTACTATTCACTTCTTTTCAAGAATGTTTTTATATATGCTCACGCATACATAGTGCATAAAAACATCAAATGTACATGTTCAACGCATTTCTGTCACGCTTAATGCCATTTTGTGCGTTGTTTCCCATCTATAAAATAAAATCGACACTTCTCCTTTAATTTGAAGCAAACTAGCGAGGGAATCCCCAGAGCAGCCTAGCCTACTCTGCCCGGATGCTAACGGCAACACTGGACGGTTTCCATAAGCTCTGGAGAGTTTCTAAAACATATCTGGTGAGTAAATGAACACATGCTTACTTGTAAAAGGCTTCCTGACTAAAACATATGATTGTTTGTTATTCGTGTACGTTAATTTGGTTATTTTAAACACCGCGGCCCTTTTAAACGGGTTCATTCGTGGCCGTCCATATACCGTTAACGTTAGTCCATAGACTCGTGTGATAACGTACGCTTGAATTATATTAAGTGTTGACAACCATTAAAGTCGGAATGTTAACATTAATGTCTTTAAATGACCGCGTTTGCACTTTCTCGGACATTTAACGTTACAGAAGTCTCCCGGAAGTTGCGGGACTAACGTTAACGTTATCCCGCAAATGCACAGAGACTCCCAGATGCCCAAGTAGATGCCCGCAAATGAATGATAATCTCCCGGAAATCGCGCGTCTCCCGCCCGGTCATTAAACACTTTGCACACCCCTCTCCACCGTATCCCTCCCAGCTCTTCAGGTACGTCGCGCGCAAGTCACCCCCACCGCTCTTTAGGTACGTCGCGCGCAACTCATCCCATTCAGGTACCCATCTCTCCCGCTACTTCCCGCAAATCAACTCTGTATCCCCCGAAAATGACTTTTCCCAACTCGGGATGTCTGACGTTAGTAAGTTAGGCTATTTCTGTAGTCAGGAACATCTTAGTCAAACTTTTTCTCCCGCATGATCTTGTGCTTATAGACTAAACCTAGCATGTACACAACATTTCCGTTTTATTAAAGACAATTTAGTGCGTTGTAAACCGCCACCTGTCTGTAAAATTAATCAACTGATTCATATTTGAGCAGCCTAAAGATGATACAGGTTTGATTTGTAGATTTATTATCAATAATCAACATCTGAATCAAAAGATATCTGAAAAGTGTGAGGCATACTTTGTGATGTTCATCTCTCTTTTTTATCTGAAGGTTATGCATATGTGTTAGATACTAATGTTTTGTTGTTTTTTAACAGCCACAGTTCTCTATACAATAACGCAAGACCCTGTGACGGTGACGGATGGTGTATTTCCAGAGTTGGTGAAATGACCAAGCACACCTTCTTGGTCATATGTGGTGGTGATAATAATAAAGGTATGTTTGATAAAGTTCTGTATTTGTTTCACAATAAGCTGAGAGGGTATTAGAGCATTAGAGAATAACAAATGACATGAAGGTGATAAGTTTTGTATTGTGGGTGAACTATAACTTAAATAATGTTTTGCTCTTTGCTTTGCACTTTTTCTCTTCTGCTTATCCTAATATTTTAGATTATATTTGGACCTGAAACATCTGCTAGACTCTAGGAAAGGTGGCGTCAATACTGGACCTGAAAGGGCCTAACAAGTTGAATCTGGTAAAGAAACACGCACGCACACACACGCAGGCACACACTTACATAAAACTGTAAGTTTATGAATATTTTTTACACTGTGGCCAATTTTTTGGGAAAGTCAGCATCACTAAATGATATAAAAGATTTTAAGCTCCTCTAAATTTTGCTCCAAGTGTTGTGTTAAATTCAGGATTCTGGACAGACAGCTGCCTGTTTTTCCAGTTGTAGTCATAGTGGTTAACCTAATTGTTTTTGGAGATCCAACAGTGATATATGTGTTTTTTCTACTTTTCCATATCCTGTCACCTCAACCAGCTGGGAGAGTCAAGTTGTGGATCATCATGAAGATTTTCAAAAGGTGAGTTTAGATTTCTTGAATGTTTTATTTACTTTAAATGTTCTTTTAAATATATCATAGAATTTGATTGCAATTTGTTTTCAAACATTTTTCTTAGTCATGCTGGAGTCTTGAAGAGTTCTTAGATGAGCATCACCCTATATCCGTGCATCAGGAACCACCAGACGAGCGATCAGCAGCTACTACATCATCATGGATAAAACGGTCATCCTGTGGCTGGGAAGCACTTCATTCACAGGACATGCTTGATGAGATTTCCTAGCTAAAGTTTGTTTTCACACAAGTTTACAGCATTTATACCTTCATAAACTGCTGTGTTTGATATGGAGGACCAAGGAAACACCAGAAGTGAAAGATTTGCAAGCCAAGTTGTTTAAAATGTGATTTCAGAAGAAAACTATGCGTTTAGAAGAAAACTATGAGTGACGCTATATTGAACTTTCAAATTGCTCTGATAAAACATCAAGTTTGGACTAAAGGACTGAAACTATTTTGTTGATACTGTCTGTACTAATAAAACATTTAAAGCATATTTGACATTGTTGCATTTTAAAAACTGAATGAATTGTTGAAGTGGTGAATGTTTTCAAATAAAATGTTTTTTTCTTTTGTAATTTACAGTCTATTTGACCTTTTTACCATATTTACACTCAAGAGAGTTGAATAAAATAACAACATATTGTAGTAAAAAAATTACTACCAGGCGGTGTTAAATATAGTTACATTTTTAACTCTGCCCAGAGTTAAAATTAACCCTTACTTCGGTGTCAATGTGCCAACCCTTTTGAGAGTGTTGATTTAACTCAGTTTTGAGTGGACCCCATGAGACACTTTCAAAGTGTTGAAATTAACACCCATAGAGTTGTTTTGGGTCCCCATATTTTGCTGTGTGGAGTGTTTCTTTAGAGAAAAGTCAACTAATCACGTTTCACAGTTAAAGGGTAAAAATAAAGGTTAATTTGCTAGACTGAATGGATACAGTATACCCTGCAATGATGGAACAAAATGGGAGTTATATCTCATGAATATCTGTGTGTTCATGTATCCATGTGTATTTGTATGTCGGGCCATTTTAACCAGGGTCTCCAAATGAAAACGCTGGCAGCTTTGCGCTCCAGTCAGGCTCTGATGTTGAAGGTTTGTTGGTTGTTCCCCCGTCCCTCATCCCTAATACCGTGATGTGTGTGTTACAGTCCTGCTGCAAAGAGAGACATAACTGTGCTCTGTTGGAGGTGCAGAGAGGTGCCTGTTATTATAACTGATTGAACACACGGTGTGAATTTATAATCACACATTTTAACACAGCTGTTTTCCTGCTTTCTCTTTGGCCTTCTCAATGAACTTTTACGGTTGTGGTATATCATTTTTAAGGTACGCTATGCAACTTTAATGTTATATGATAGTAAAATGCATCCAAATGTATTCTGAATATGTTAAATCGATAAATACCATGTGTCTTTTGTATTTTGATTGGCCTCATTTTGCACAAAGTACCTTAACATAATGCAGCATTCTTGTTAATCTGGTGAAAAACTTTCACATAAGGACACCTAAAAAAAAAAACTTGCCTTCTTTGCTTGTTAGTATTTTTTATTATTCTGGAATTTAGTAAGACATAAAAAGCATATTCGCATTGGTTTATACGTTTTGTACATCAATGCTTAAGAGTTTGGAGTGTATTTATAAATGCATTGAATTGATTAAAAGTGACAGTAAAGACTGTTCTAAAGAATATCCGTTGCAAATCATACTTTTTAGCTTCTATTGATCAAAAATACAAATAAATGACCTGGAGTGTGTTTCCGAAAACCATCATTAGCCAACTAAGGTTGCAAGTTCCGTCGTTACAAACATAATTTGTTGATTTGGCATTTCCCAAATCCATCATTCCAACGAACATTCGCAAACTGTGTCGCAAACTTGTACGCTTGCAACTACACCTCTAGAGCTGTAGTTATGCCCCATTCACACAGGGCTTCAGCGTCAACGCTTGACTAAAGGCATGTCTGAAGTTGGGGCTGAAGGGATCGTCATAGAAGCATCAGCCAATCTGATTGGCTGGCGCTTCCGTCTGCGCTTGAAAAGTTGAGCTAGTCCCAACTTCTGCAGCGAGCAACGTCTCTGAAGCGGCACCGACAGATCCACAATGCAGTTCGGCAACGCCTGACGTCACCCATTCAAAGTGAATGGGAAGCGTTGACGCTGACGCCCCGTTTGAATGGGGCGTTAGAAACATAGTTCCTGGTTGTGTTCTATTCCCAGTTATCCCCCCTATGTCCTATTCATTTAGAACATTCTAACATTTAAATTTAAAATTTGTAAAAAAAAAAAAAAGCAATAAAAATCCTCTCTTTAGGTGTAATTTGCTTTCAAAGCATTTTTAGAGATCAGTGTTAGTCTAGTTTAGATGTCGTTTTGAACACAGCCTCGTGACGAAAGCTAGGTGACCTACTATTTAAAAGCAGCATTTGCGTTACATCTCCAAAGCTTGTGAAAACAAAAGAAACGTAGCATACATATATGTACTGTATGACATGGGCCTTTTGGTTAGAACATTTCTGCAGTGGTTTGCATGTGTCACATTACAAAAGTAGACTTTTCAAAAGAAAAAAAATAAATAAATAAACAATATCCTACTTAATCATCATCATCATTATCATCATTAATATTATTATTAAAGTAGGATTTATTTTTTCATTTCCTAATAAATAATACATTTTCAATTATTTTTTTAATAAATAACCTCTATTTATTTATTTATTTATATTAACACGTGTTAGCTTTTGTAAGTGATTTTATGTTTTAGAATAGAATATGTAGTGTTCTAAATAATATTTGTAAAGGAAACAAATGCCCTATATGTGCCATTTACATATATTTCAATTAATATGGAAAACGAGTGCATGTTTTTACCAAAACTATTATTGGGTTATATTTTAAATATGTGTGCATGTAAAACAATATACTTTGCACAAAGAAATTATGTGGTTCTTCACTAAAGAAGTAGTTACTCCACCCCGTTTAGAGCATCATTACGGGCGTTTTACTCTATAACTGACGTGTTTCAAATGATGGATCTGCAACAGAGAAACTACAGGTTTTGTGAAACACTCGTCACCACATCATAGGTGTTCATCGATAGTTCATCCGCGAGTAACGTTGTTTGGGAAACGCACTCCTGAACATTGTTAGTTTTTAGCAGCAGCTGTTTAAAAATTTCACAATAAGAAGAAATATTTAAACAAAATAAAATAATTTGACAACATACCAAATCTGTTTTGTCAAATAAATGCAGTCTTGATTAAAGAAACATACAAATATTAGTATATATGTATGCAGTCAGTTAAATACATTAAATCGTTTTTCATTAAAACTTTAACTGTAATCCATTGAAATGAATTACAAACAACTCCCAAGAAGGCAAGTTGTAATAGGGGTAATGTGAATAATGAATGGTATATCTGCGGGTCAATAACCCTACAATCTGTACTTTGCAATGCTGCTGATCTCAACAGAAACGCCGTATTGTCAACGCCTCAGCTGGAGGACAGGCCACAGTAAGTCTGTTGCGAAACTCTCTTTGTGGCAAGACTGAATCAAGCCTGATCTGCACAGCATTGCGGAAAAGTCAAAGGTGCCATCACAGTGAAGGTTGAGATAGAAACATTATCATTTATAATGATGATGTTTGATATATAAATGTTCTAATAATCAATACTGATGATCAGAATTAATTCAAAAGCATGACATAGGTTGTACTGAAACTGAAAGTCATCATTATATTATAACTTTTGTTAAATTAAGCAGTCATTTTGAAACCTACAGTACTCCATTTTGATGGCCCTTGACTCTATTAAGTGATGCTGAGTTCTTTTGCCTTCATCTGACCTTCTTCTTCTTCATCTCTCTTTCTCTTTCTCTCCCTTGCCTTGATTTTCTCTCTCTCTCGTTTTCACTTGTTTTTCTGTTTGTTTTTTCCTTTCCCCTCTTTTCCTATCTTTGGCCTCCCGGTGAACTTGTTGGCCTGGTGGTTTTCGTGCTTTGTGACCTCAGCAGATGCTGCCCTTCACCGTTCGCAAAATGCCCTCAATAAGCCCTCTAATCCTAAAGCACCTCAAGGTACATCTCTCTCTGCCACCCTCTCACCCTTTCCCTATACGGATGCCAACCTTTGTCCACCGACTGCCTGTTAGTCTGAAAAGTTGAAGACATTGACAGTGATTATGTTCTAGACAAATAGTCAGATTTAAATAATCATAGACAGTACTTTTATTGCCTTGGTACTGTATGATATAGTCTACTTGAAATACACTTTTGTTCCAAAATAATGTCCAATTCACAAAATTTATAGGCCTATAAAATCTACCCCACAGCTAGAATTCTGTCAAGCCCTTGCTGGCTTTCTAGACGTTGTCCATCTGTTTTAACTCCACGTTATCTCAATAAAACGTTCTAATACATAATGGATTGTCCTTGTACAGTAAGCCTAGTCCTGTGATAACGTTGGGAAAATTTAGTGATCGTTCTGGTATTTTTGAGCTGACAGAAAGTCATCTAAATAGAATCAGAATATCTCTTGCCTAGTTAATATTCTTTTATATGTTAAGTCAGAATTGGATTTTTGTCAATGTCTGTCAGCTGAGTTAAACACTCATTTACAATAGTATTTTGTTTATTCATATGCATCTTAATGATTCCTGGTTACAGTGTAAATACATAAATAGTATCAAGTAACTTATACCTAGATAATATTATTAATAAACAAGTAGTATTTAAACCAATTAAATACTTATTTTAATAATATAATATAATATAATATAATATAATATAATATAATATAATATAATATAATATAATATAATATAATTAGGTTTGGTATTAGGTATAATTAGGTTTGGTATTAGTTTCTTGTGGGAATCTGCGTAATAAAAAAAAAAAGCCAAGATTATTTAATCCTCTGAAGTATTGTTTTATTTACGAATTAAAAACTTCCATTAATGTAAACATATATAATCATATAGAGTAACTGAGAGTGTTTCTTAGCAGACAAAAAAAAAAAAACTTGCTTTCAGCTTGTTAGCTGGTCTTTTGTCCATTCAGATGAGGAAATACTTTACAATAAGTCATTTCTTATTGTTTATTAATTGACTGTAATAATGTATGTGTTTGTCAGTCTAAGGGAAATCCCGAGAGCATGGTTAAAAAATATATATATTTTCCAATCCACACAATGAGAGTCAAAAAAGCTTTGTTGACAGAGTGAGTCTTCCATAAAGAGAGATTACACTCTTTAATTTATCTTTTTTAAAGGGTATCTGCTATGGAAAGTCATTTTGACATTTAATCTATAACCAGTTCTAGTATTTATTTTCATGTTACCAGTACTTATTTTTTAGATACTAGTTTCTTTTCCATTAAGTACTAGTACTTGTTCATTAGATATTAGTACTTATTCATTAGATACTAGTGCTTATTCATCAGATATTAGTACTTATTCATTAGATACTAGTGCTTAATAATTAGATACTAGTGCTTAATCATTAGATAGTGCTTAATAATTAGATAGTAGTGCTTATTCATTAGATACTAGTGCTTTTTAAAAATATACTAGTGCTTACTCATTAGAGACTAGTCATTTATTTATCAGATACTAGTACTCATTCATTAGATACTAGTACCTATTAAATGGATACTAGTACTAATGTATTAGATACTTGTACTTAGTCATTATACATTAGTATCTATTTAATAGGTACTAGTACTTATTCATAGGTACTAGTATTCATTATATATTTCTTATTTATTAGATAATAGTGAATAACCAGGGTTATCTAATGAATATCGCCCCTTTCACACGGGGCTTCAGCGTCAACGCTTGACAGAGGGCGTGTCTGAAGCTGGGGCTGACGCGATTGTCATAGCAGCGTCAGCCAATGAAATTACGCCTGATGTGACGCTGACGCCCCGTGTAAATGGGGCGTTCATACTACTACCTAATGAATAAGTGCTAGTATCTAATTCATACGCAATAGTATCTATTAATTAGGTAGTATCTAATTAAAAGTACCTAATGATTAACTACAAGTGCATAAATAAGTTCCAGCTGCAATTCATACTAGTCAAAACTAGTATCTCACTATTATCTACTAAATAAGTACTAGTATTAAATGGAAAATATACTAGTATCCAAAAAATAAATACTAGTAACATGACAATAGATACCAGTATGGGTTGTAGATTAAATGTCAAGACGGCTTGCCATAATCTGCCCCAATCAGGATATGCCTTTGGCACAGGTTGACCACGGTTGGCACCCGTCCTCCATCTTATTTCTACAGGTGTGAATGTGTGCACTGATTTAGAGTACCATGTTTGGAGACAATGGTCCAGACAGTTGCAGAATTAGAGAACACAGTTTGCATTTGATTGGCTGGGTCGGGTCTGCGCATTGGATAGAGATCATGGAATGTCTCCATTTAATGGATCTACATCTGGCCTCATAAATCAAATCTAGACATATCCTGTCAAGAAATAAATGGATAAAATATGGATCTGAAACTGATGAATGTGTTCCGGATTTTCTCTGGGTTTCAGACTTTGCTACTGAACAGAGACATTGTAACAGAAACGTTTTTCTTTGTCACGGTATCTGCTCAATTTGTGGTTAATCAGTCTTTATCCGCTTGCCAGCATGTAGGAGGTCTTAATTTTCGGTCTATAGTGGAATAAAGGCTGGTAACGGAGCAGAAGTTATTATTCTAACACACACCAAATTCTCAGTGTGCAGACTAAGCCTCTTTAATGTTGAAAACAGACTGTTTAAAAATTAATTACACAGCAGAAATCTCCTGATGGTTCTCTTCTCAGGATTAGCAGGATATTATTTAGTCCAGCCTTATTTCCTATTTTCGCATGACTCTTGCTGTGTAAATACTGGACGCTTTCCTGTGGATGATTTTGTTTAGTCTCTTTGGTCAGTGAAGGTCTCCTCTTGTTTTAATACAGGCCATGAGATGATCACCTATGTTATCTAAGTTTCCAAATGTTTCCAAATGTTTTCCCATTTTCCTCCAAGCATGGTACTTTATGTGATAGGATAACACAAACTATCATCACATCCTGATCTTTGACTCTCAACTCAACCTTAAGGCTTGGGTTCCCCTCAGCTTCAAATTCCATTGTTTATTTGGGAAGACAGTACATTGTAGATATTTACAATAGTTCTAAATACATTATATAAAGGAATTTGAGTAGATAATTCATCTACAAATGCATTTTTTTTTTTGAGGATTTGAATCAGAATGGATCCAGCCTTGATGTTTAGAAATGTACCTTACATCCAAATGGCTTCTTTATCTTTATCTCAGATGCTAACTTCCTGTCTCTCAGCAGGGTGAGCCTGGAGCACAAGGACCACCGGGACCTCCTGGCCCCCCAGGCCCACCTGGGCCTCTTGGCCTAACTGGTGCTATTGGGCCTCCGGTAAGTCGAAATCTTCTGCATTACAAAATAGGGATGTAACAATATTGTAAATACCGTCACACCGCAATAGTAATTTTTTTCAATATTAACTTAGGTGGATGACTCAATAAAACTATATTTCTGAGAAAAGTTTGCTTAGGCGAATGAAGCGAATGAGAGGCTCATTTGTCTGTTGTCACTACAGATCCAGTAATGCGGAAATGGAGTGTGTTGCTAGTAGCGGGGAAAAAAAAGAGCAGGAAATGATCGAACTTAAAGCGGGTTTTAAATTGGATGTGTGGAAGCAATTTGTTTTTTTTTCTAAAAAGATACGAAAAAGGAGAAAAGGTGACGGACAAAGAAAAAAATAGTATGCAGGCACTGCCAGACTGTGGTGAAATATAAGTCGGGGAATACGACTAAAAACAGTCATGGGGACTGCAGAACACAGCACACTTGTTAGATTGATGCGGACATTGACTTGTACCGCAAAGAGACCTCTATCTCACTCATGGTTTGTCCTCTCAAGTGGTGGAAAGACAATGCACAGCGTTACTGCTGTCAACCTTGGCTAAATCATATCTCTCTGTCCCAGAAACCTCAGTCCCAAATGAGAGGTTTTTTTTCTGTTGCAGGGGACATGCCCAGAGATCCCAGCTTTTACCAGATTATAGTTAAATGATAATTTTCCTTAAAAAACCCATCTCTATCTAAGTAAGTGAGTGATTAAATATTGAATGTGATGAGTTTTCAACAATTTAATAGTTTAATAGTTTTTTGTTATTAAAATTGAAAAATTAAAGTTCCTGTTTCGAAACTTACAGATAGGTGGCTAATTTGTATGTCATTGATATGTTCAGTGCTAAGGTAAATAAACACTTTTGGCACTTTTTTCGGGTCTTTTCATTAGTTTTGTTTTTCCTGTAAATTATTCAATAAATACCGTACCGTGCCATTCACACCGAGGTATTACCGTACCGTGAAATTCTGATACCGTTACATCCCTATTAGAAAATGATTCCCCACATGCTCTTTGTTTTTCAAATGTATTACATGGCTTATCAGAAATAATTAGTTTAGATTTTTTTATTGATGTAATTTCATAGTAATTTGGGGATAATAAATACTATTATACTGTAAAACTGTAGTCATTATACAGGTCATTCTATCACAGCCCATTTCATTTAGCAGTTTCTTTCTTACGTTATAAAGTAATTTAAGATAATTTAAAATGAAATATTGATTGATTGATTGGTTGATTGATTGATTGATTGATTGATTGATTGATTGATTGATTCATTGATTCATTGATTCATTGATTCATTCATTCTTTTATGTCTTATCCAATAGTGACAGTTTTGGCTCATTTGAACTTTTTGTTGTTATTTTTGCACACTTTAAACAATCTCTCAAAACTCTTCAGCAGATTAAAACTTTTAATGATTCATTTTCTTTGTTTCCTTTTTGCAAACCAGCCATTTTGCCGTTAGCTTAAACCATATCTGCCAACATTTATCCCTAAAAATTTAGGACACCAGGGCGGTTCAGGAGTCTGAATAACACTGTGTGGTGTTAGTAACTGTACTATGAAGCGTTTTTCGGGCAGCCGCTGTGATCGGATCCTATACAAATGTTGGCGACCCAGGGGTTTCACTGACCGTACCAAACTGCTGAGGACCGGGGGGAGGGGGTGTTGAAATTATGAGAGTTTTCCAGGAGAAATAACAAAATGGGAGGGTGGCGGATGATGGGTCTGAAATACGGGAGAAAAACGGGAGTGTTGGCAGGTATGGCTTGATCTGTTACTATGTGCAGAGATGCAGGTGCGTCACGTCACATAATGATTGACAGCCCACTGAACCAGTGACAGCACTCAGAGTGCAATAAATTAACAATGTGTAATAGATAAACAGATTCACCATATGTTCAAAGAATCATGCAGCCCTTGGCTAAATTCTCCATCAGTCAAACTAGGATCTAGGAAGTAAGTGACAGACAGCCTATGCAGAACGTCAAAACACTCGACTGCTTTGTTTAGATTTTAGTAACTATAACTTTGACTTTTTATTCAGTCTGTGGTCTCATTTGATTTGTAACACAGTAAGCTATGACATAGACTTTTTACTATAAAGATGCCGTTTTGGCATGTAAGTAACATGCTAAACAATGTAAACAACAAGTCTTCGGCAGAAACGGTGACAAACAATTGTATTATCATCCATAAATCAACACTATTGTGTCGGTGGACTAAATGTGTTTGATAGGATGTTGTTCTATGGACTCCTTTCAGAATAAACCATAATGTACAGCAATGAATGCGTGTGTGTCTTGTTATCACGAAGATATGTACTCCATATCTAATAAGCGTTTTCTGTACAACTCACACAAATTTAGCAAATACATTCTTTATAAGCTTCCCATTGAAAAACATCTAACTGTAATGGCTGCTTGAGGGCTGTAGCTTTAGACTGATGTATAGTTTGTCAATATTGCTCGTGTTCTTTTTGATGTAATCTATTCGTAAACAATGAAATGTGCAAAAACAGCGCACCATAGCCTCCATGTCCTGGTGCTGGCTTATCTACCTATTCGTTTTTGTCATAGGGGAAACCTGGAGAACCTGGAAAACCTGGAAAAGACCCAAAGGTGAGTGTTTGAATGTATATTTATTTGAACTTAAAGCAGATACTCATACTGTTTTAAGTGAAATGATGATTCCTTAAGGATCCAAATGTCAACTAAAGCATGTCTTTTTCTTTCATCTATAGATGCTACCAGGGCTGAAGGTAAGCTTGAAAACCACACAGCTGTCCGACTGCTCTGCACTGATAGTATTTTCCACAGGCGACTCATAAACAGGCTCACATTAAGTTCACACACAGTTCAGCAGCCTACAGGGTGGGTCTGCTCAGTCTTTGCCAGTACAGAAGGGGTGGATACGCCATAATTGATTATCCGTGTTGCTTTTGGATAAGAATGTATTTCCCCTGATGTGTTAATTGCCACTGAGTTTAGACTGGGGAATTTTAATTGTACTCAATTTAGAAGCTCTAGTCCCTTATATGAGGACTTGTTTGCCAGTCTATATAACAGCTGTGGGTGAAGGCTTAATCCTTCGGACATGATGTTCCTAATAAAGGAATACAACTCTGGTCATAGCCCGTTTTACAGCAGATAGTTCAGATTATAAGAAACGAATAAATCACTTATCCATAAAAGCCACAGAGCAAAAAACAGGTCTTGAATAGTATCAAGGCTATTTGATTTATTTTCTTCCTCCTTTTTATAGGGTGAACCTGGCGTACCTGGACAAAAGGTAAGTGTGTCCATCATAGTTCATAAGTAGACTTTTATTAGCCCCTTTCACACATTTAGGGCTCTATTATGACGGTCCATGCACAGAGCGCAAAACACAGGGCGCAAACGCTTTCAGGGCGTGTCAGAACGCATTTTTGCTAATTTAAGGACGGAAAAATCTGCTTTGCGCCATGGCGCATGGTCTAAAAGGGTTGAGTTTATTTTCTTTATGAGTTATAGGTGTGTTTTAAGAATAAAGCAATTAGAGTCTCATCTCCCATTCGCTTTAAGAGTCAGCTGCGTCGCGCCAAGAGCGCATTCGCTATTTACAGGACGCAAAGTAAGTCTAAGTGGAAAAACTGAGCATTTCACTAGCAAACAGTTAACAGTTTTTTTTTAACAGAAAACTGTTAAACAGAGCATCTACTGCGTGAGAATGAGAGATAATGGATCTAATTTCGCTCTTGGATAGGGAAACCTTTACGCAAAAACATCAATTAGTCTATAAATAAATAATTTTGTTTGTTAAGCGCAAATATTCGTTTCAAAACTATTTCTAAATTCAGTTCTAATTTCCAGCTAACAAATAAATGAACAATAGTAACGAAGTGTGTTCAAAAACCTGAGTTATATCCTAAAACACATGCTGTGCCCCTTATGGTCTAAAACCTGACAGGTGGGCAAATCTAAGCTTGTTTTTAATAAAACAAATATAAATATGGATATAATAAATAATACTGCTAATAATAATAACATTATACAAAAGCAAATTGTTATGAATGAACTGAAAAAGCCTCCCGAGATGAAGAAGACATAAAAGCAGTGATTTTTCATATTTATGTAGGCTAGAAAATAGTATGTTTTGTAATATTTTAATCCTTTATATTTATATCCATTATCTATTTTTATTATATTCTATATATATTCTTAATATTTAAATTTTTTCATATGTAAAGATATTTGCCTATTGCTCTCTTGTGCGTATTAAGCAGTGCGTAAGCGAGGCGCAACTCTGCGCCTGAGTTTAGACCGGGTTAATTTTGGTCTAATGAAAAATCTGTTTTAGTTTCTCAAAATAGCAACGCGCCAGCGGTCCACCTCAGAACGCCTTCCTTTTTAGACCAGAACGCCTATGGACGCACATATGAGCGCTAATGCATTTGCTATTTAAACAGCGTAGCTCAACGCCTCAAAACGTCTCTTGCGCCAAGCTGAAACTACCAAACAAGTATTGCGCCGCGCCTTGCGCCACATTGCGCCGGGTGTATGATAGGGCCCATAGACCTTTCCGGAAAATTACTGGCAATTTTCCGGAAAGGTATGCATGTGTGAACAGGCCCTTTTTGAAAATACCGGTAAATTCGTTCCGGCTATTTTCCGGAAAGAGAAGTTTTAACATTACCGGTAATTTACCAGAATGCTGTGCTGTGTGAACGCAGAAGGCAGATTGCTGGAAAGAGGGCGTTCATGTCTAGAATGCGCTGACGTGAGATGTCTACTTTAGCCAATCAAAACATTCAGTGTTAACGAAAATAAATGTCTTTGAATTTTTTTTCCAGTCAAAGTTAGCTGCTAGCTGTTAGTTAGATACGATTTCTATGTTCCTTCTTAATGCCAAGTGTGTAAAAATGATCAATAAAACGCTTATGATAAACCGTTGTTTGTTTACCTTCGAGCTCTGATGCACGTGAATCAGCCGGTGAAGGCCAGCACATGTACATCTCGACACGCAAAAGTGTTCCTCCATATGTTTTCATCGAAGTTGTTCACAATACTCCACAGAGTTTGTAATGTACTCAAATGTTTACAAATACAAGCGCAGCTGTTTGAAGGCCATTTCTGGTTAATGATGTCAGAATTTACCGGTATTTTGGAATAAATGTGTGGCTGGTCTTTTCCAAAAAAATTCTGTAAAATCCGTGCCTGTGTGAACCACTTTTTCCGGATAATTACTGGTGTCACTGTGTGAAAGGGGCTAGTGTTTCTGTTATCTGAAGAGCTATTTTTTAAAATCCACATTTTAGTGCTAGAAATTTGGCACTGCTGATGATTGCTTAAACAAAACAGTTAGAAACTGATCCATCTTCTCAGAGGAACCTCAAGGAATTAAGCAGAACTGTAAGGGAATGACATATAAATGAATCATTCAGAAGAATGATTGAAAACCACTAAGCTACAAGACAGAGCCCTGAATGTGAGGCTAATCAATCAACATTCTCAATGAAGATGGGAGAAAAAAACTTGGCACAAATTATGCTAAAGCACAGATAAAATATTAGTGGATTAGGGAGAACACAATTCATTTGGTGAAAGCCCGACCATTTGTTTCCTTTTTATCTTTGTTTTCTGACTAATTTCATCCTTATCTCTCAGGGTGATCGTGGTGAAGCAGGCCCAAGTGGACCAGAAGGCCCCATGGTAAGAATCTGCTCTAAGTGGCTTAAATAATTAACATGCTCAACAGGTCACTCATCACTTCTGGGTCAACCAATTACATAATCCCAACACAGAGAATCTTTTCCCAGATTGAATCAGACTCAAAATGTACTAGACTTCCCCACTTTGAATTCTAGAGAGGGTGTAAGTGCATCTAAAAGCTTCTGTCAGTGTGATTTCAGATTCCAAAAGCAGTAGAGTTTTGATTAGGGCTAGACGTTTTTTTCCTAAAATCAAAATCTCGATTAATTGAACATTTTAACTTGATTACGATTAATGAACGATTATTTTCTTGATTTATTTTATGTGTTTTATGGGATTTATTTTGTAACAGTTCACTGACAAGTTTTGTATAGTAAATTTGCTTGCATATTACAAGTGTTAGATTTTTGAATGTAGGGTGGATTAATTACTTAATTTTACTATCTATGTTTATTTATTGACACCAACGCTGAACGACTGAAATTAAAACACACATTGCCTAAAGCGCAGCTCTCTGCACCACCCACCGTTGTCACCACTAGCAAACCGACCAATCACAAAGCTTGCGCTTTGCTTTGTTGTGACGTGTAAGTAAACTTTTTTGAGAGGTGCACGGGTATGCAAAGGCTGCTCTGGACTGTACTCATGCCCTTGGCAGGAGTATAATATCATAATGATAATAATAAGTGGGTGTCGCAGTGGTGCAGTGGGTAACATGATTATCTCACAGCAAGAAGGTTGGGTCAGTTGTGAGTTGTCCTTCGGAGGATGCAACCTTTGAAATGAGACACAGCTAACGTGTATAGGTGTTTCCCAGTGTTGGGATGTGGCTGGAAGGGCATCGGCTGTGCAAAACATATGTTGGATAAGTTGCCGGTTCATTTCACTGTGGCAAACCTTGGTTAATAAAGGGACTAAGCGATTAATGAATGAAAGTATAATTTAGCTTGTGACTCCACACGTGGTAGGAAAATGAATTTTAAAAATTGACCTGGAAAAATTTGATTGATTATGGATGTCGATTTCAATTACTTTTTAATTAATCGACCAGCCCTAGTTTTGATTTAGCCAAAGAAACGGCACCTTTATTGGTTGGGTTACCAGTTTAAACATCAGTGGACCACTGGAGGATTTAGACAAAGTAGAGGGGTTGCTGATAACAGCATCTGTTTGTGGTTTTACTGTCTTCCCTTGAGCAATGTGCTTAACTCTAAAGTCTTTGAGTGCATTACCCCTGAGGTAATGAAAGATTGAATTAAGATAGTAGTCCAGGCTTACGGTAATGCTAAGAGAAGCACAAAATACCCTACATTAAATATACTATGCTTTATTTGTTACAAAGTTGCTATTTTTTTAAATATTACTCAAGTCATCAATGTCCATGATCCTTTAGAAATCATTCTGAATCTTAAAACAATACGTGATAAAAACATTCATCTTCTTTCCGGCTAAGTCCCTTTATTAGTCTGGGGTCGCCACAGTGGAATGATTTTATGTGATGTTTTACGCAGCAGATGCCCATGCAGCTGTAACCCATCACTGGGAAACACCCATACACTACGAACTATTTAGCTTACCCAATTCACTTGCATGTCTTTGTACTTATGGGGGAAACCGGAGCACCCAGAAGAAACCCACACAAACGGGGTGAGAACATGCAAACTCCACACAGAAATGCCATTTGACCCAGCCGAGGCTCAAACCAGCGACCTTCTTGTTGTGAGGCGACCCGCTGTGCCACTGCGACAGCCCTTGATAAAAACAGTTATATAAAAATAATATTTCTACAAAATAAAATTCAAATGAAATCACAGTTTACCCTCCACTTGTACCAAACAATTTTTGAGCTTATTTGTTTTCTGTTGAAGACAAAAAAATAGATTTCTAATAATGTTTGACACTGGCAGACTGATGTTTATAGACTGACATTCAATACTATGAAAGTCAAGGCTGGCTTCCAATATTCTTCAAAATATCCCCTTTTGTGTTCAACAGAAGAAGAAGGAAACTCAACAGAGTTCAGGATTGTCTGATTAAAAAGCCCCTATTAGGCATTAAAAAGGTCATATTTTGGTTTAGGGGGTCTCCAACAACAGGCTGATATGCATGGAAGGTCAAAAAACACCTTCATTGTCTTATATTATGCATTTATTTTCACCTAATTATCCCAACGACTCCCATTTGATTCGTCCAGCGATTCATTTGTTCCCAAACCCCTCCTTAGCACGATCCTAATCTACTCTGATTGGCCCGAAGTCCCAGTCTGTTGGTGGACTGATTGGTGGACTGCATTTAGCATTAGACAGAGAGAAATGCCCACCAGGGTTGCTAAACAATTTTGAAGTAGTCCGAGTGTATGTGTGAGCCCAATGCAGGAGTGCATTTTAACCAGCATATTGCTCTATTCTTAATCATTAGTAAAAACAGTGACACGCATTCAGTATAAATCTACACGGGCAAAAGCTAAACTATTTTGAAACGTGACTGCTGCACGTGTGTAGGAACAGCTGATGGTGGCCAAAGCAACGACAAACTGCAGAGGACCACAAGCTCACAAACACATTTAAATCCGTAAAGAAAGCGACACACGTCACGCTTTCAACAGGGTTTCAGACGGCATATGAGAATATAAAGAGTTAATATGCAATACAAGATACAGTACAAGCGGTTACAAGTAACAAAACACAATTAAATACATTTAATTAAATACATAAATCACACTTACACTTGTGAAATGAAGGAAGGAACTGATCCATTAACTGTGTACTGTAAAGTTCCTGTCAAGCAAAGTCCCATACATCAATAGTCTTTTCTGATCCTTTCTTTAACAAACTGCTGTCGAATCCCCTTTTGTAGATTGCTGTAGCACTCGCCAGAAAAATGACAGGAACACAGCACAAGGTTGGGGCTATAATGCTGAGATATTTTTGCAAAAATAAACTTCGACCACTGACTCTTCACAGCCTCGTCTTTGAAAATAACACTTTCTCTCACACTTCAGCTTCTTCGCGACATGATTCAACCAGAATCCGCTACAGTGTTTGTCTTACTCTTTTTCTTTCTACAGTGTTTGTGGGCAGAGCCGGTGGGTTAATTTTTTTTTTCCGGGTCTGTGTCATACCTGTCAACATTGAGATGTGAAAATAAGGCATATGCCTACCATAATAAGGGATTCCCCCAACACCCCTCCCCCCCCCCCCCCCCAAAAAATCCCCAAATTACTAAATAGGTTCATTTGCAGCTGTTTTATTGTAAATAAACAGTTAAATGGTTAGTAATATGTTTTAAAATTATTATTAACAAAAGAAAAATAAATATATACGTTAGCAGCAAATACATTAGCAAAGCTTATTAAAATTAATAGCTGTTAAAATGAAATAGAATCAAGCTATCAAATCTAATTAACCGTTTCTCCACTGTATAACGTACACATTCTGATTAAAGAGCAACGAATGACTCTCTAATTTATTAAGATTTTTTTATTACATTAAATAAGAGGTGTCACTTTAAAAGTGCACACATCTAACGATATAATGAAAGTATTTAACTGCTTTCCTAACCTTTTATGCTCATTTAACACGAAATTAGTTGTGTTTGGGAAAAAAAAAGCCCACCAAGATCGAAATCCTTATATGGTTTTATTATTAATTATATGTATATGTCTGTTTAAACACGCACCCAAAAGCCAGACTTTCTCTCCGCTTCAAATTTGCGTGTACAGAATCCGTTTGGGAAACAGCATCTGTTTATAATTATGGAGCACGTCAGCTGATACTAAAGCACCATTATATGATTGTTTTGGGGATCGTATAAGATGGGCCACAGCACCTGTAATTAAAAGGTAATGGAATTGCGCCGTTTTTAATATTTATTTATAAGTGTTTTCATTTCTAAACAAAGCGAAAGCACAGAAGACTCACGTTTTAGAGCAAGGGGCGACCCCTTGTGGTTTGGTGGTATGGGTTGCGTATAGGGAGGCTCGGCTGTTCAGAGAAACTCAACTCAACTCACTTTATTTCTATAGCACTTTCACAAATCACAATGGATTACCAAAGTGCTGTACATAAAATCAAATAAAAAAGCATGTAAAATATACATAAAACCAAGAAAGACTGAAAAATACGAGAGAAATACGGGAAAATACCTTAACGGGATGATAGCGGGATAGAACAGTAAAATACGGGAGAATCCCGGGAAAAATGGGAGGGTTGCCAGGTATAGTCTGTGCGCACAACAAATGGGCGGGGCTTGAGTTCTGTGTCGATGTCACAGCAACACGGCTAAAGACTTTTATAGATGAATCAATAGTTTTAAACATGGAGCACTTTTCAGATTTAAGCCTTAGCGGGATATTTCACTTCACTTAGAGCTGTGTTTCACACTGCATGTAAGATCATTGTCAAAAACCCATAATAGGGACTCTTTAATAATAAGAGCTGCAATTATTTGAGATGGAAATAATAATCAATTTAATGCATACTTGTTTCCCAGAGATGGTTTGCGGCTGGAAGGGCATCCGCTGCGTAAAAACCTGCTGGATAAGTTGGCGGTTCATTCCGCTGGGGCGACCCCAGACTAATAAAGGGACTAAACCGACAAGAAAATGAATGAATGAATGCATACTTGCTGAATTATTAAAATAACAACCTTAATGATTTAAATGTTTGTATTTTCTTTCGGTTTCTTGAGTTAGATCCTGAACAAAAACAATCTTTCCACATCCGTCCACATGTGTTTCCAGAATAGCACAGAACAATGGGTCAAACAGCTAAGCCTGTGTGAAGTTACAAGTGCAGTGATTGACACTTTGCGAGATATTTTGGCATGGAAACCACACATACTTTTCTGTTTCTTGTGAAACTGAATTTGCTTTTCTTTGATAGCACCTATATAGTTCTCAATCTCGGATTTGCGTTTCACTTTTACACATGTGAACTCTGGAACAACCTGCGTATCCCGTTCTCTTCCAATCTACCTTGTTGAACTTGAGCTCTCTTTCATCAGCCAGCACACATTCAAGTCCAACACACGCACCCAGTCAATATCTAAAGCTAGACTGATAGTAAGCATATTATACTGTGAGCTTGTGGAAAATTCCTCCAAATTAGGGTTAGACTGATTTAGCTTTGTCTTCTTGCTGCTTCATAGCTCAGGTAAAACATTTTCTTATTTTGCACTACTGCACCACCTTCTGGATACAAGCAGGTGTTGCGCTCATAAAAACACAACAAAGCCACAGATTTATGGAAGCAAGCCATGTGTGCTTGTGTCTCCCTTGTGTGATTGTGTCTCCTGTCTGGCCTCTCGTGACAACACAGAAAAGAGACATCTTTACATTCATCTGTTAGGGAGGCAAGGGGCCAAGTCAATGGCTTTACAATTAAAAGGTTCAAATCAGAGCAGACATGTTATTGGGCACATTACCAAGACGGTTAATCAACAGCTGACTTCGCCTTCCTCCCTTGAGACTTTATTTCTGAAAAATTACTGCCTGTCGCCTTCATGGACGTTAGCTATTTACTCAGCTCTGCCAAAACCATACAGGACTGATTAGCACACAACAGAACTGTTTGCTCATATAATTCCTGAAAATTGAATGGGTTGTTTAGATTAATGATGTTGTGGTGACTTTAACGGCATTCCGTTGCTGCAATAGATGTAAATAAGATGCTAATTTGTCTATTTGGACTGAATCAACATTACATTTTGACTTGTGAAGCTGTTGTTTTAAATTGCAAGCATATTGATGGCTTTATTTTCTCGGTTTCTCTTCAGGGAATTAAAGGAGATGAAGGACAGAAGGTAAGGAACACATTTGATTATTATTTTGTTATTGTTGTTGTTGTTTAAAAAAATGCAATAATGATGCATTATATTTTTCAGTGATTGGTTTAACGAGTAATCTGAAAGTAACCGTTTTGTAGGTTGATAAAGTGTTTTTATTGTCTTTATGGTTCTAGCAAAAAGATTGATCTTGACCAGCTCAACATAGCAACATTGTTCCAACCAATAGAATGTTCTCAGGGTGTGGCTATCCGTTCATTTCAGCCAATGACAGATTGCTGTTGTTGTTCTGTGTATGCAAATGTCAGATTTGCGTTCAGTTCAGTTTATTATATTGCTTTAGGGGTTTATTACATCAAACAGGTGTGTGTTTTGTTACATTACATACAGATACAGTTGAAGTCAGAATAATTAGCCCCCCTTTGATTTTTTTTCTTTTTTAAATATTTCCCAAATGATGTTTAACAGAGCAAGGAAATTTCAATCAATCACAGTACGTCTGATAATATTTTTTCTTCTGGATAAAGTTTTATTTGTTTTATTTCGGCTAGAATAAAAGCAGTTTTTAATTTTTTTAAATCTATTTTAAGGTCAAATTATTAGCCCCTTTCAGCTATTTTTTTATCTCGATATTCTACAAAACAAACCATCGTCATCTAATAACTTGGCTAATTACTTTAACCTAGAGTGTGTTTCTTTAACAACGACATAACTCGTGGCTGAACTATCATAGTTCGATGCAATGTTTGGGAAAAGTAGTTTCCCCTAGTTTCCCTGTTGCAGATCCATCGCTTGAACCAGGTTAGTTATAGGGTAAACCGGCCATAATGAAACTCTAAACGGGGTGGAGTAACACATTCTTTAGATAAGAACCCCATCATTTCTTTGTGCAAATTATATTGTTTTACACAAACATGCAACTAAAATAAAATAATATTAGTTTTGGTAAAAACATGCACTCGTTTTTTCGTTTTTTTATAAATTAATATATGTAAATGGCACATATAAGGCCTATGTTTAATATTATTGAGAAGTTGAACATAACATATTCTATTTCAAAACATAAAATCACTTACAAAAGCTAACACTATTCTAACATCATATATAAATCATATAAATAAATAATGAGGTTATTTGTTATAAATATATTTGTTATAATATTAATGATTATTATTATTTTTTTTTAAGTAGGATATTGTTTATTTATTTTTTATTTTTTTGAAAAGTCTACTTTTACAATTTGACACATGCAAACCACAGCAGAAATGTTCTAACCAGCAGGCCCATGTCAAATACAGTACAGATACCTAATAAATAACCCAGTGTAAATTAAAAGAATTAACGTATATGCTATGTTTTTTTTTGTTTTCACAAGCTTTGGAGACGTGACATAAATTCCACTTTTAAATAATAGGTGACCTATAGCTTTGCTATGAGGCTGTGTTCAAAATTATATCAATGTTTTCAAAGTGCACTGCGAAGAGAGCACAATTGTAAACATAAAGATCGCTAAAATTTAACTGTAAAAATACTTTGAAAGCAAATTACACCTAAGAGAGACGACCTTAATGATTTTTTTTTTTTTTGATAATTCCAACTTCGAAAGTTATAATGTTCTAAATGAATAGGGCATAGGGGGATAAGTGGGAATAGAACACAGCCAGGAACTACAGTATGTTTCTAACCACAGCTCCAGAGGTGTAGTTTCAAGTGCTCAAGTTTGCGAGGCAGTTTGCGAATGTTCGTTGGAGCAATGGATTTGGGAAACGGCAAATCAATGAACTATGTTTGTAATGTTGTAACTTGCAACCTTAGTTGGCTAACGATGGTTTTGGGAAACGCACCCCTGCACAGTTAACCTAATTAACCTAGTTGAGCTTTTAAATCACTTTAAGCTGTATAGAAGTGTCTTGAAAAATACCTATTCAAATATTATTTACAGTCATTATGGCAAAGATAAAATAAATCAGAGATTAGAAATGAGTTATTAAAACTATTATGTTTAGAAATGTGTTGAAAAAATCGTCCCATAATTAAAGCTACATAAATTGGGGAAAAAAATAAACAGGGGGACTAATAATTCAGGGGGGCTAATAATTCTGACATCAACTGTATTTACCTTTGAAATGGATGAAGCATATCTAAACATCTAAAGATGTATTTATGACTGTATCACATGTCTGAGGCATTGCTCATCTGCTGGAATGATTACTCTAGTTCTCACCAGGGGGACGTTTGCCTTGTAAATAGAAGTGGGCTGCATGTAAAGTTTACACCTGCTGATGCACAAATAGTCTTTATAGGAAACAGCTATTCAGACTGTTCTCCAAAGCTAGCAGTGACAGACAGCCTCACTGCTGTGGAATGGTCAGGCGAAATACAAGGTATGAGGACTTGAGGAAGCACAATTTTTTTTTGACCTTTCAAAACATAACTGGCTCATTCTATTGACTGCAGTATATAAATACTGCAACTCAAAGCAGCAACAATTAAAAATTAAAAAGAGAAGAGGAAAATAATCATAAAAGCTAAATTATGACTGTTTTTGGGTGAAGTTATTAAATTAGGAGTAAATTAGGACAGAAATCAGATATATCTGTTTTATTACCTGTTTAAATGCACCATGAAATCAAAATTGAAAAAGTGTGCTCTCGTATATTTCTAAGCAGATAAAAGTCACTCACTTGTCAACGGTATTGCTATCTTTAAATAAATTGGTCATTGAATTTAGAGATGTCCCGATCAGTTTTTCTTTTGCCCTCAATTTCGAGTCATTTAATTTTTAGTATCTACCGATACCGAAACCCGATCCGATACTTCTATAATACATAAAAAATAATAAAGAAGAGTGAAAATAAAATATAGCTCAAAGGGGCTAATAATTTTGACCGTAAAATGGCTTTAAAAAAATATAAAACTGCTTTTATTCTAGACGAAATAAAAAAAATTACTTTCTCCAGAAGAAAAAAATATTATCAGACATACTGTGAAAATTTTCTTGCACTGTTAAACATCATTTGGGAAATATTTAAAAAAAACAAAAAAAACAAAGGGGGCTAATAATTCTGACTTCAACTATATATTCGGACATGATGTATTATTGTCTCGGTTTTTCTTGATTAACTGAAAGTATAGGTATAGGTTTGCATAAAATGTTGATGTTTGTTTTATTCTATAAGGGTCTAATAACATTTTGTCAAAAATTCTAACAGGTTTTTGGTTTTTAGGGCATTTATATTTTTGGTTAGAATAACAAATGGTTTTATTTGTTGTGATTAAGTGAAGTTTAATTTATTAAACTAATTTCGAGAGGAGTACATACTCATGATTAAACCAGCTGGCTCATATTAGCTAATCACGATCCCTCAATCAAGGATCCCTAGTTCCAATATATATCTCCTCCTTTTCCACTTACAACTATTTTCGTCTTGAAGAATCCCCCCTCCTCCCCCCTCTCCCACCTTTATCCAAAATAGGTAGCTCAGCGGCCCAGCAACAATACCAATAGATCCGGCTCCCTTCTGAGCTTCTGGTATCTCTGCGCGGCGCTAGCCTGCAGTTCTCTCAAAAAAAAAAATAAATAAATTTCTCCGCACCATAGACATCTTAATCCTAAGTCTCTTTTATTAGTCGTTTCGCTAAGTTCACCTTGGCTAGCTGCGGGGGAGTTTTGAGATCGCCCTGAGCTCAATCTCCCTTCGCCCCACAAAGGGAGGGAGCCCTGGACTCGAGGAATGCCTTGAGCTCAGGGCTCTCTCCCGGGACAGCATGCCAAAGGAGCTTTCGTAAGTCATGAGCTAAGTGTGAACTCTTGAAGAGGTTCATTGTAAATACATGATTTAGCTCACATTTTTGTGTCAAAAATGTACTTAAACATCCGTTTGGCTGCTGTTTCTGGGTAAAGTAAAGGCAGCATGATGCCAACAGCAAGTAATAAGGACATTTAATTGACAAATAAAGTATTATTTCCATACAGTTCTTTACACAACACCAAATAATACTGCAAAATACTGCAGAACCCGTCAACAGTCATGATTTGTAATCAAATATTTTCTATCTTCATATAGCAAGACGTCAAAGGTAAACTGGTCACGTCCAGTTTGTTCTTCACTTTAGTCAATTGGTAAAATGAAATTAAATAAATTATACGTGCATATTACTCGACACACACTGAATCTGCATGCGCAGAAATCCACTGATTTTGAGCTCGTCATTGAGTCTATTTATTTACTTCTGTAAATCTGTGAACATTTGATTTTATTCAGTTTTTACATTAATTTTAGTATTTATAATGACTTGTATGAAAGTTTTCATTTGATTTATTTACAATACAGCTTTTAAAGTAATATTTTCTGTCTTTTAGTTGATCTACTATATGAGAGACTTGCTTTGTTTACCACATAAGTGAATCAAATTGGATTTACATTGTAAACATTACATTTAAGTTAATTATTTTTTATTTCAGATAATAATGTTTTTGTTACAATACTTCCAAAATAATTCTGCATAAATCTGCAAATTTTTTTACAAAAGTCTTAGCATAAATGGCAAAGAATGTCAGCAGATTCTGTGTAGTCTTACTTATTACTTTTAACTTTGAATAAAGTTAGAAATTTCAAAACATTACCTTGACAAACAACTTAAATACTTACAACCTGTGTATAATGTTGATAGTACATCCATCTGTAAATATCACCATAGTTTTTCTATAAGTGCACTTTATAACTTATACCATCCTGCACTTGAAGCTATTGCACTGCTGGTTAGACCTAAACTGCATTTCGTTGCATCGTACTTGTACATGTGTAATGACAATAAAGTTGAATCTAATCTAAAAATCATCTAAATAATTTAAAGTGGAAGTACTAAATTTACTAAAACTAGAAAGAAATTAACTGCATGCCCCACCCAAACTTATATTTATGTAGGAAATGTAACAACACAGGAAAGAAAACTGCTTGCCAAACAATTTCACAGAGTCTTTAAATAAACCTGTGTTCAGACGGGAGAGGAAGCAGAGGCTTGAGTCTATGGGCCAGACATCTTATGAGAAATCTGTGTCCCACCGAACTCCTTTACTAGCCTGAGTTTGATGGAATTTTCATTTCCTCTGCACATCCCCGTCTGCCCCGCTTCTGTCCCAGGACCACCCTGTAAAGCCCCATAGTGAAACGTCCTAATGCTTTCTCCTACTCCCACTACTCTCCATACTCCTAGGATCACAGTACTTGTACTATTTTTTTGTCCATTTATGGTTTCTGGCATCTTCATTTGAACTGTGCCATTCTTCATCTTTTTGCTAGGGATTACATGAGTCCATGTCTGCATTTTTTTTCTTAAGCAGGGTGTGTGTGTTTGTGGGATGGATTGTGTGCTGAAAATCTCCTCATCTGTACGTTAATGTAGGGCGATCAAGGAACGGATGGGCAGAGAGGAGAGAAGGTATTCTGCTTGGGAAATGGAGTTTGTTGTGCATTTATTTGGATGCTTTTTCATGCATGTGTGTACGGAGAAGAAACCTAGCTATTGGAATTATTTGTCAAATCATTTTGGGACTGTCAAATCACACTGGTGTGATTTAATTAAGTAAGCATGCGTGTTAATGGTTTTAGAGTGAAGTAGTCATTTTAACCAGTTATATAATGATAACTCTTGGCCTTTATCAGGCTTGCATTTCCACTGCCAAAAGGGTACCAATGGTGTACGACAGAAAGTTTTAGTTGACGTCATTCTCGCTGGAGGAAATGTCAGAAAAAAGATATATGGGTCATTCACATATCACATAAGTAGCACTTCTCACAAAAACAGATGCTTTATAGACATAAATACTGGTTTATAAATGTTCATTACTAACCTTTCTATGAACAAGATTCGATTATAACTGCAGATCAATGCAAAATAGCCTACTGTAACGTCTGTAATTATATAAAAAAAATAATAAATGCAACATATATGAAACACATACAGACTGTTACAGTATCTGATATGTTACCAATTACAGAAAAAACTACACACAGAATACATTTAGTCCTTATTTGGGTTCAAAAACAACACGCAATGTAACCAGCAGTCAGTGCATACATAACCTCTTGTTAGAAAGTAATTTGATCATTCCCAGTTAATAATAGTCCAAAAAGTGATGATAATAGTTAAACATGGCAGTGTGTTCATGGCTTAGGTTGCTGAAACAATCATTTACTCCTTTTTTTTTTCCGGCTCCTCCTTTGTTTTTTCACGCATCATTCTCACGTTTGTCCGTTTCTGAAAGGATCGGATGTCAGAAGCACTTCAATAATCATGCTCACATTACTATTATTAGCTTAAGAAATTTGTTATTTCAAATATAGACATGTGGTGAACGCACACGAGAAAGTGAAACCCCTCGCGATTTAGACGGCCTTGTAAACAACTACGGGGCACAGGGTAGATTCTGCTTTTATTAGCTTTGTGGTTGTTTATCAAGACAACGACAAGGTTTGTTTAAGCTCAGGTCGACTATGGCTCACTATTATATGTATATATTATTATGCTGTAATGTCTCTTTTTTTGTATTTAAAAATGGCGGCTCCTTCATTTCATGAGCGAGTGACGCATCTCTGTAAACCAATAGCATTCAGTTGCGCGTCTTGCTCCATCTTTTGGTACCCTTTCAATGCCTACCCAAGAATTGGTAAGCTACGGTTCGCTTTTAGGTACCTTTTGACAGTGGAAATGGCCATAAAAACGTACCGAACTGAACTGTACTGTACCGTTGAAGTCAGAATAATTAGCCCCCTTTGAATTTTTTTTTTTAATATTTCTCAAATTATGTTTAACAGAGCAAGGAAATTTTCACAGTATGTCTGATTATATTCTTTCTTCTGGATAAATGCTTATTTGTTTTATTTTGGCTTGAATAAAAGCAGTTTTTAAATTTTTTTAAAACCATTTTTAGTCCCTTTAAGCTATATATTTTCCGATAGTCTACAGAGCAAACCATCGTTATACAATAACTTGCCTAATTACCCTAACCTGCCTAGTTAACCTAATTAACCTAGTTAAGCCTTTAAATGGCACTTGAAACTGTTTAGAAGTGTTTTAAAAAATTTCTAGTCAAATATTATGTGCTGTCATCATGGCAAAGAGAAAATAAATCAGTTATTAGAAATGACTCATTAAAACTATTATGTTTAGAAATGTGTTGAGAAAATCTTCTCTCCGTTAAACTGAAATTGGGGGAAAAATAAACAGGGGGGCTAATAATTCTGACCTCAACTATATATATCTGGTATCATATTTTTCTACACATTTTATATTTTACAGTACAATTGTATAAATTCAATATATTTAATAATTTCTATTTAATTTTGTACGTCCCTTGTAGTCTAATATCATTAACAAGTTATTGTATCTAGTGATTCTTACTATATTTTAGTCATATTGCAAAATATATTAGGTTAGGGCTAGCGTTAAAAAATACAGCAATACAGTATTTAAAAAAAGCCTTTAAATTGTGAAACTTAAATACAGTCAATAGGACGTTTTTACTCAACGAAATCTTAAATGGCGGTCTGTTTGCTCGTTCATTTTGAAAGTGAACTATCCATATCTGCCTGAAATGCACATTCTTATAACTCATCCGACCTCAAAGACTTGTGCATTGACGTTAGCAAAACTAAGGATTCACAGTGGCCGAGGGCAGGACAAATGCTTTGCAACCGAAACCAGGATGTGCACAAAGACATATGAGTCAGTACCGGAGTCATGCTGAGAGACCAGAGGGATTGCATGCTAAGAGAAAAACCGGCCACAAGCACAAGACATTCCCTCTCTCCTTCATCCGAGCACCTGCGCGTCTGATTTACAGGCCTCTAACCCTGCTGTTTGTGGAGAGTCCCATGTTACGCGCGGCTTGATGGGCTTAACACACTTATTTTTGCTACCTGCCGCTGTCTCTGCCAAAACACATGGTGCCATACTCTTTGATTGTTAGCTGTGTTGTCATGACAGTGCTTTGTGTTTCTGTATTTGGGTGGTGTGTTTAAGTGTATGAATGTTTTCATCGTCAAGCTCTGCAGACTTCTGCACCAGCTGGGGAACTGACAGATGAATAAGCACATCTGCTGCTCTGCTATATTTAGTATTTTTTATACATTTATATAGATATACAACTTGATCACCACCTCTAATTCAATGCAGAAACACTTATCGTGCGGTGGTTTGGGGTTGATGGATGGTTTGTTTGGGGTTGCAGGGGTGTGGAATATATCACATATCATAGCTATATTTCTATCTAAACATGCAAATTAAATGTATGCGCAAAACTGGAATATCGCACAAAATATTTGTGAGTAAAGCACTTCCTGATAAACTGGCATCAAATATCAAGAAAATTAGAATTTGCTGCTATAGGAAAAGCCACTTCAGGCCTTACAATTAAGAAGACATAAAATATAGAGACAATTTTATGCAAAAGTTTCGGCACCTCTAATAAATGTTCAATTGCAAGCCAGCATAGCCTGTTGGCCTTTCAAATCAGCAAATTCATTTGGATATGTTTTATACCCTAGGGCAGTGGTCACCAAACTTGTTCCTGGAGGGCCGGTGTCCTGCAGATTTGAGCTCCAACCCTAATCAAACACACCTGAACAAGCTAATCAAGGTCTTACTAGGTATACTTGATACATCCAGGCTGGTGTGTTGAGGCCAGATGGAGCTAAACCCTGCAGGGACACCGGCCCTCCAGGACCAGGATTGGTGACCCCTGTCCTAGGGAAAAAAGCAACATTTAAGTCCTGACATAACATTTATTTAATCAGCAGATGCACTGAAATTTAGGTCATAATAAAAACAGATAGGTGGGCACCCCAACAGAATAATGACATTAATCTTTTGTACTGCCACTTTTTGCTGAAATAACAACCTGTAGATGCTTCTTATAGTCAAGGATATATATATATATATATATATATATGTGTGTGTATATATATATATATGTGTGTGTGTATATATATATATATATATATATATATATATATATATATATATATATATATATATAGTTGAAGTCAGAATTATTAGACCACTTGTTTATTTTTCTCCAATTTCTGTTTAATGATGGATTCATTTTATCTTTACTATGATGACAGTAAATAATATATTACTAGAAAATTTTCAAGACACTTCTATACAGCTTAAAGTGACATTTAAAGGCTTAACTAGGTTAATTAGGTTAACTAGGCAGGTTAGGGTAAATAGGCAAGTTATTGTATAACAATGGTTTGTTCTGCAGACTATCAAGAAAAAATATAGGTTAAAGGGGCTAATAATTTTGTCCCTAAAATGGTGTTCAAAAAATTTAAAACTGCTTTTATTCTAGCCGAAATAAAACAAATAAGACTTTCTCCAGAAGAAAAATATTATCAGACATACTGTGAAAATGTCCTTGCTCTGTCAAGCATCATTTGGAAAATATTTTAAAAAGAAGGAAAAAAATTCGAAGCGGGCTAAGAGTTCTGACTTCAACTGGACTGTCAAAATTAGCATGTTAAAGCACGTGATTAATTTTAATTATTTAACACGTTTTAAAAAAATAACACAAATAACGCAGTTGCAGTTTTTTTTTTTCTGTTGTGGCCGACGTGTGTTCAGGGACGGCGCGCGCATAGAGGCAACATAGGTGGCTGCCTTGGGCAGCAGAATAGTGAGCAAAGCCTCTGTCTTTACTTTCATCCTCTACACACACCCTCTCCCTCATGGTCCTCGCTTTTATCAGCAAACCGGTCACTTTCTTTTTCACTTTCGGGTTGAGGGTGGATTCACGAAAACAAAAACTGCAAAAAAAAAAAAAAACGTAGCTTCTGGGACGTATTTGCCAGTCTCCAGAAATGTATATAAAGGTACGTTTTCAGGATGAGCTTGGGTTGGAGGAAATTGTTAATTAAAATCCTTTCTTAAAGTGCGTCCCTGTCATATTAAAACATGTTGCTTTTGTTTCTATGTTTGCCTCAAGTAATCCATAAACAAAAACAATATTCGCTTAAAAAAGAAATTGATGCTGTATTATTGGCAGTTTGTTTTTGTCAACAAATCAATCACATAAATGTGACTAAACGATAAACTGGCATTATATACAAAACATTATATAGTATTAATCACATTTGTTTGTTGTTTAAACAACTTTTTTAAAACGAGCTGAAAAACACAAGTCTTATTTTCTTTTACTTAATTGTTTTACTATAAATCCACTTAAATTTATAAAAGCTAATAAGTTGCTTAAATACTTTATTTTCACCCAGCATTTTTATAGTGATGCATACGTTGATTTTACTATGATACTGCAGTACAGTACAAGGGAAAACAGCTGTCTTGCTTCAGAACATCTGCTTCTCTCATGTATTGCCTGTGTTGGTTTGTGTAGTGAAAGCCAGTGAATATTTATGAGATAAAAAGGAGATAAGCAAACGCTAAATTAACTCCTTTACTCCTCCAGCCAGCAGTGGGTGAGCCTCATCTGCATTAAGTGAGGCTGTTAACGTCTTTCTGCATTTCTCTTTCCAATAGGGGAAAAAAAAAATGAAACTTACACACATACACATATGATTGCACTGCTGTTTTTATCTTGATGTCTCAAGAGTTGTTTTTGTACTAGCCTAAAACTTATTTTATACACTAACTATGCTAACATGTTTTTGCATGTTTACTTTATTTTTAATGATTTATTTCAATGTCACAGTGTAGGCACACAACCACACAGATAGTGATAGTCAGATGTACACTCCAGTCCAGTCCAGTAAAGTGTGGTGCCAATAGACTCTTAAGTCAAGTATAAATGAGAGATAATGGTATGACATGAATTTTAAAAAACGCCAAGTTCAACACCTCTGAGATCAAATGAGAACCGCTTAGTTTATTTTTTCCTTTGACATTGGATTTGACTTCTCAGTTACACACTCCCTACCAGATGGGGATTGATAAAACAGAGAGCCCAAAGGCTATTAAAGCAATAAGTCAGGAGAAGCCATGCATTACAGTGATTTTACAGTGAGGGTTTTATGCCCTAGATGAAACGACTGCCACAGGATAAATTATAGCAAAAAGGTAATTTTCTTTATCAGGATCTTTCTTTAATTAGAAGTGAAACTGGAAACCATTACAGCTTGTACTTCGAGAATATACAGTTGAAGTCAGATTTATTAGCCCCCTTTTACATTTTTTTTTTCTCTATTAAATTTTTCCTAAATGAGGTTTAACAGAGCAAGGACATTTTCACAGTATTTCTGATTTTTTTTTCTTCTGGATAAAGTCTTATTTGTTTTATTTTGGCTAGAATAAAAGCAATAACATTTTTTTAAAGTCATTTTAATCTAAATTTTTAGCCCCTTTAAGCATTTTGTCCCGATTGTCTACAGAACAAACCACTGTTACACAATGATTTGCTTAATTACTCTAACCTGCCTAGTTAGCCTAATTAAGCCTCTAAATTGCACTTTAGGCTGAATATATTTTATTTGTTAAAGATTATTGGGATTTTTTTTTTGTATTTTTTCTAAACAAACAAAACAACTACACACATGGGGTTATTATTGGCAATTTTAAATTGCTGTTGTTGTTGTTTATACTTCATACAAAGACCTGTTGTGTCTTTAAACACTCTATGAAGCATTTTTATATATAAAATGGAACTTACTAGATTTATTTTCAAAATTCCTTTTCACCATTTACCTTTTTACACCTCAGACTGAGTCTATACACCATGCATGCTCTCATATTTCATTGGAGCCAAAGTAAGTCATTACTCATTATGAACTGTCCTGGAGGAATCAAGTTTGTCAGCACAGAGCGCAGTCCCTTTTTCTCAGTGCTGATGACGGTTCTCTTCTCCTTCCCAGAGTTCCCCTCAACTCCAAAGGCTCCGTCCTCATCATTTTTAGCCTGAAGATTAGCACTCCCATAAATCACTCTCAGCCTCTGTCAGTCCACACTCTAGACTCTGCCCCACCAAGCTCTATTCGCTCTAAAATAGAAGCAAAGGGAGTTAAAGGAGACATGATGATGGGCAGCGGGACAGAATGGAATGGTGTGAGTTGATTGGAAATGAAGAAGATCAAAGGGACTTCCTATTATTTTCAGGCTCTCTTTCACTAATAAATAGCTGTGTTGTTCCATTCCCTTAACAGAATGGTTAGCTGAAGTCGGCCGCTTTAATCTGTTCACTTACTGTTAACTTAGATACTGTACAACTCTCTGCATTGCACTATAAAAATCTATAAAATGTATGGTATAATACTGGTAGCTGTGGCTGACAGAATAATAGAAACTCTAAACAAAATTTGATTAGTACA
The DNA here is from genome assembly GCF_049306965.1 of Danio rerio. Classification (NCBI taxonomy): domain Eukaryota; kingdom Metazoa; phylum Chordata; class Actinopteri; order Cypriniformes; family Danionidae; genus Danio; species Danio rerio. The sequence goes on from NC_133188.1 coordinate 8,400,277, forward strand.
GTAATCTACCATATTTTAATTTTCATCTGCACATATTATTTTTATCTGCTCATATTTTCATCTGCACATCATACCTTTGTTACACAGACAACAATAAGCATATATTAATGAGAATGTTCATTATATGACTATGGACACTTTTTACAAGATTGTTATGACACGTTTAATGGTAAGCACATTTATATGTATTTATGTATATATTATATTATATTTGTCTTTGTGTCAAATTACAGTACAAAAAAATAAATTACAGCTTATGTGAGGTGTTTCTAATGCAACGTCTATGGGGCTGAGAGTAAATTTGATGTTGTTCTCTCTTCTGTCTGCATTCATCAGTCTCACACAAGTTTTTACTTTTTCTAAAAGTCTTGATAACACCATCGTGGAGTTTTTCTTTTATTATTTCAGCAAATAGGATTGTAAAAATTATATAAATATACAGTTGAAGTCAGAAAACTGAAAGGGGCTAATAATTTTATCCTTAAAATGGTGTTTAAAAAATTTTAAACTGCTTTTATTCTAGCCAAAATAAAACAAATAAGACTATCTCCAGAAGATAAAATATTATCAGACATATTGAGAAAATGTCCTTGCTCTGTTAAACATCATTTGGGAAATATTTAAAAAAGAAACAAAAATTAAGGGGGGGTGGGGGGAGCTAATAATTCTGACTTCAACTGTATATATTTGTTGTACTTTCCTATTCACTTATCTCTAAGTTTACCCAACTATGACGTTTTCTACTACTGAGAAGTAATGCAATAAACACGTTAAAAATGCACAGCTACACACAATTCATTCATGTTGTCCAAACCCAAATCGATTAAGGGTGGTCCACAGTGTATTTTTATGGCTTGGTTGCGTTTGTTAGATGCAAAGCAATGTGTGCTCATGCATGTAGAAAAGCGCGTTATTTTTTAATATATCTTTGATTATATTCAGCTACTCAGCTAACATGAAAGCGGCTGTCATATTTCCTAGTTCCTCTGAAAGGCCCGCCCTCAAGAGGCTCTGATTGGTCAGCTAACATAATGTGCTTTAATTCGTTGATTGGCACCATGCCATGCCCCTACAAGCACGCGCTTGTTGTATATATACAACATATCTTTTATGAGCTGGTTATTTTAGATGTAGAACGCACGGAAAGTAGCCGCATAGAAAGACAACAGCACTGGTGAAGATTGTAGTTTGACTGATAAATATAAGTTTGTAGCTAAATCATTAGTGGTGCCAAACAGCATTTCCCCTTGTTTACATCCTTGTTTATGTTATGTTATATATATATATATATATATATATATATATATATATATATATATATATATATATATATATATATATATATATATATATATATATATATATATATATATATATAATTCTCTGAAACATAATTAAAATTAAATTTTAAGCAGTTCTGTCTTTGTGTCATGTCCTTGGAAGCCCAAATACAGAAACAAAAGAAACTCTGTGGAAATAACAGTGTTTGGACAGCATTTTAGCTTTCTCTGCTACATTACAACACTACAGCGCCCCTTCACTGCGCAGGGTGTATGCGTGTGTTGAATGCATGTAACCTGAAGCGTTTGTGATCTCACTAACCCGGATGTGTTTTTTTTTTTTTGTAGTCCCCAAACTTTATTCGCTGTTGGCTTTTCTAAGCTAGCTCTGTAAAAGCCAATGTCTCCTTTTGTATTAAACTTCGAGCATATTAAATTCAGAGATGTTGTTTATGTTCACACAACTACATTACACATCAGCTAAATAAAGTGTGATATCATAGTGGACCACCCCTTTAACCAATTTAGATTTCCCAATAAAATCTCAAGAACTGTGCTGTTTCAGCTCATTTTAAATAGTTTGAACAAAAAGCAAAAACATTTTTTGAGAGTAAAATAAACTATACTGTGTTTTTTTTTCTCATTAGTTAGATACATTAATTTCAGCAAAAAATAAATAAATAAATAAATAAATAAAAATGAATTGTCATGCAGGGAAAGTCAACTTACAGTTATTCACCATATTTCTTAAGGAAATTTACTGTTTTTCAGGTTACATATTTTTTACTGTAGCCTTTTTACATTTTTTTTATTACTATAGAAATCACTGCCATTTTTTACAGTGTGTGTACAAACCCTGCTGTCTTCACTGGGCCTTGATTGGACAGTGTTTATGAAGGCAGCTGAGTATGATAAGCAGTGTTGTCTCAGGCCCAAAAGCACACTAGAGTGCCTTGAATCACTAATACCCTCTCAAGCCACACACATGTGGCGTCTGCCTCCCTTGATAACCTGCAGCCCTCTCCAAGGTCTGACCGCTGCACCTGTCGAAGTGGGTTATGCCAAGCTCGGCTCTGCCACCTGCCCCTTGCTCAGACTCACTGGAGTCTTCATGCCATCTTTGACCTCTGCCCTGCGCTGCCTGCTGTCTGGCCGCCAGTCTCCAAATGGCATGCATTGTGTCCTGTAGAGGCTTTCTGGACATGTTGTAAAATGCTTCTCTTGTGGCACTACCGTGTAATGTAATGATTGAGTGCTGGCTAATCTAAATGTTTGTTTGGTTGTTTGCTAACCCCACTAAAATGACAATGAAACCATTTGCTGTGTTATAGAAAGAAATGTGTTGAGTTAAACTATAAAATAAAGATGAAGACTGATGAAGAAATAAAGTAGGAAACAAAGGGAGCTTGTTAAAACCATTGCAAACTTTATCAAATTTCAAATTCTCAATTTTTTTATCTGTAGTTTTCCAATGCTAACTTAACTAGTTCATAGACAGCTTAACTGATTGATGATCATTCATTCATTCATTCATTTTCTTTTCGGCTTAATCCCTTTATTAAGGGGTGGCCACAACAAAATTAACTTATCCAGCATATGTTTTACGCAGCGAATGACCTTCCAGCTGCAACACATTACTGGGAAACATCACATTACTGGTAAACGCGTACACTACAGCCAATTTAGCCTCCCAATTCACCTATACTGCATGCTTTTGGACTTGTTTGGGAAATAGGGTTGTAACAATATACCGGTATGACGGTTTACCACGATTTGAACGTGCACGATTATCATACCATGAACAATTGCATATCAACGGTTTTAACCCTTAAAGACCGAGACAGCCGCCCGCGGCTAAAAATAAGTATTGCTCTTAAATGTTTAATAACTTTTGATCCGCTGATCCCATTCATACAATTCAAAGATTGGCATAAAGAAGAGAATCTCAGCTTTCCAGTGCTGTATCACATAATTGATTTGATGAATTTGATGAATGATTTGACAAAGAAACGCTCGTCACTGTGTCTCCGGACAAACCAGACATGATACATTGATGCATTGTCCCTCCTCCATGCCCAGATTGGTTCAAACTCGCTATATCACAACCAATAAGCATAGGTTTCACTTTTGTTTGTGGACCAACACTGAGGTTTTTGAACAGCACGGAATGAGAGATTTCATTTCTGCGCGGCTAAATAAAACGCAAAAAAAAAAAAAAGTTTTGCATGAAATAATTCTCATACTAAGTACTTTTGCATGCACAGCAGCACAGAAACATGACAAAACAGTGACACAGCAAAGACGAACTGCTGCTCTTGCTGTTTTCAAAAGACACAAATGAAGGTGCAGCTGTTTGTCTGCATTGCATACAACCACATCCAAATCCATATCCACAGACAACCATATCATGCTGGCACATAAAACCTAAGGATGTTCCATATTGAATCTGAATTCGTTATGTAACTATTTATAGTATAGTAAATATTTATATCTATTTTTTACTGAGGATTTGCACCATGTTTATTTGGACTTTGACACATTATTTATTATTTTCTTATTTTTTTATTTGTTCATTGTACAAGTGGACACATTCTCTCACCTCAGCGGTCAAGATTAAGTCCTGAAAATCTCAACATGCTTACATTTCTTCATCACAACCTAGACTGAAAAAAACAACGCTTTAAATACATGTTTACAGCCATAAACTTGGTATTGCACTTTTGGTCTCCCATTTATCCTGCTTATAAGGAAGGACAGTTTAAGTTTATTTTTGTCTAATCTTAAAAGACCCTGCTTGTTTATTCCTTCTAATTTAATTTATTAAAATGGGAGTTTTTTCAGTTTATTTTTATAAAAGACTTCTATAGTTCTATTAAAATGGTTCTTTCAAAAGTTTGTTGAAATAAAACCTTTGTTCAGTCAGAAAACGTGTTCTTATTCTTTTCAGGGTCTTTGCTATGAGAATTACTATTTAATACCGTATACCGCGAAACCGTCAAACCGTGGTATTGTTTTAGACGATTATCATACCGTAAAATATTCATACCGTTACAACCCTATTGGGAAACCAGAGCACCTGAAGGAAACCCACGTGAACATGGGGAGAACATGCAAACTCTTCACACAGAAATGGCAACTGACCCAGCCGAAGCTCGAACCAGCGACCTTCTTGCTGTGAAGCAATCGTGCTACCCACTGCACCACAGTGACACCCTGATAAATAACCAATGCAATCCAATTTGACTTCCCATAAATGTCTAGTGTCAGAGGAATATTCCTGCAGTGTGTACTTATCACAACCATTAAATTAATTACCAATATGATTATAGAATCTGATTGCACAGTTATTGGGCTCTATTTTAACGATCTAGGCGCAAAGTCTAAAGTGCAGGCAAAAGCATTAAGGGCATGTCCGAATCCACTTTTTGCTATTTCAAGGATGGAAAAATACAATCTGTGCCATGGTGCATGGTCTAACAGGGTTGTGCTTATTCTCTTAATGATTTATGGGTGTGTTTTGTGCATAACGTGCATTAAACCAATCAGTGTCACATCTCCCATTCCCTTTAAGAGTCAGTTGTGTCACAACACGGTGCATTTGCTATTTACATGGATGAATTTGTAAGTGGAAAAACTGAACGCTTCACTAGCAAGTTGAACAGACCATCTGCAGCGAGGATAAAAATGAGCCTCCTCCATTCGGCCTCTTTACTTTCTCTTTACCTTTACTCTTTACTTTACTCCTTTACTTTTGTAGAAAAGGAAACAGTGTTGTACGCACTCCACTGAAGACATCCATCAGCCTACATATTTAATTCCGTTTGTTAAGCGCAAAGATTTGTTTCAGAACTATTTCTAAATTCAATTCTGATTTCAAGCAACTGAATAAATGAACAATAATGATGAAGTGTGGTCAAAAAACTGAGTTATATCCAAACACACATCCTATGCCTCATATGGCTATGCAAACGTCTCCCAAACCCAACAGGTGGACAAATCTAGACTTGTTTTTATTTAAAAAAAAAAAAAAAGTTTTTAGCTGGTTAACTGTACAGTCTATTTTAGCTCCTCAAAATAGCAACACACCAACAATGCGCTTTAACACACCTCCTTTCTAGACTGGAACACCCATGAGTCCACAAAGTGGCACAATTGGATTGACTATTTATACAACGTGGCACAAATTAGTAAAATTACGGTTGCATTGGGCTGATAATTGGGCCTATTAGAGCAACAAACCAACATTTGCTCTACATGTCATGTTAATGTTTTCCTTTTCTTTTTGTTTTTCATTTCAAAACAAGCTATGCTAACTATTAACTCAACAGGTGTTACTTTGTCTTACTTTGATTGGGGCTTACAGTTGCCGAATGTTATGTGTTGTAGATGCAAACACAGGGTATGAGTCTTCTTCCGTGTGTTCATATAGTGTAGCAACTATTATTATGCATCAAATTAGGATTTTTTTTTTTTCAAAACAAAAAATGTAAATAAAAATTCTTACACATACCTTAGGAACAGTATAGTAGAAAATTTAGGCGGTTTTAAAATCTTGACTTTTCCAAGCTGAGGTATACCTTGAAAGCGTTTATCGTCCTGTAGGGGTAGTTTACAGATTGACCCAAAGACTGACCAGTCTGGTAGATGAAGAAGAGCCGGAGTCAGAGATTTAAATAAATAAATCAAGTTTACTGAAGATAGTTTGCAGTTTTATCCGCAGAAGCCAGCTTCAAAACTCGCAATGAGTTCCTAGGCCGCTCTGCTTACATTCACCAATCAATAACAATTATACTCTCACATAATGTCATTAACTGCGTCATACATACAGGTGTCCTAACCTGATTGGTTAAAACACAGATAGACTAGGAACATTTCCACGTGGGGTTTGTGCGTATATTCTGAACAATATCTTAAGCATAAACGTCAGACATCCCTTAGACTGATTAGAGCTGACTCCAGACCTGTGAAACGGATCAACAATCAAATAGAACACACACACTTAAAGTATAATCTGTTTCTTATCCAAGGCTGAGTGTACTGTCAGCCGTCTTTATCGAAACTGGTTAAAACTGGTATAATCTACATTCAGGCAGTTATATTCTTACTACACAAAGTCTATCTTGAATAAAAAGTAGAATCACTTTAAAAGATTTAACCGTAAAAAATAGCAAAATCACTTTAGAGATTTTAGACAGTATTAACTCATAGAAATAACAATAGAAACAGTTGTTTCCAATCCTCAGCCCTCAGTTTCACTCAAGGTCTCCATGACCTCTGACCTAGTTTGCTGGCTCCTGAAAATAGGTATAAAGAGATAGGCAAATGCACTGAACATTCTTATATTAACCAATGTGTTAACTAATTCATTAATTAAAATCAATTCACAGTTAAATACTGAGAAACAGGATGATGAAAAGGATAAACGTTGGTCCATGATGAGATGGACTGGAAAGCAGAAATCCGAATCCTTCAATCCCATGCCTTTTTGTGTAATAGGTGCTATAGGTGCTTGATGTATTTCCCAGAATGTTAACTTATCTTACTAAGTAAACCTGATTCTTGTCCCAACAACTAAGCCAGCAAACAAATCAGGTACAAACAGTACAGCGGTGTGCAGCTTAACAATCTGCTAAAGCTATAGTCATATAGGTGGGTTTTGCATGTGTTGTGAGTGCAGCTTTTGGTTTTGGGCTTGTGATTGTGACTGCTTATGCATTGAAAAGATGAGTAACTGTTGCTGAATTTGCAGGGTGAGCTAGGGATGCCTGGAATGCCTGGGAAACAAGGAGTGAAGGTAGTTCACTTCTACTACAGCCTTCATCCAAATCCATGATCCACAGCTTTTTATAATAATAAAAAAGCAATCCTTTTTTCCCAGTATCTTGCATGCTGTCGCAGAAGCATTCCACTGCTAAAAGTCTTCTTTGAAAGCTCAATCTTATCTGTTATGATCCTATGTTCAACTGCTCTCACACTAGAGGCCGATTAATTGGAGATTATACAGGCACGTCACATACAACCGTCTCACCTTCTTACACTGTAAAGTGGCCTCTGAGATTTGAGGAATGAGATGGCAGGAGATAGACGGATGGTGCCACTAGCGGTCTGTCTCCCCTGCCACCCTCGACCTTCGATGGGTCGAGTGTCCGCATGCGACCGCAGCTGTGTCTTTAGATCACTGCCTTCATGCCTGCTCATTAGTCTGAGATAACAGACACAAATTAAATAACTGTCATGTGCTCTTTACTATTAATAACAAACCAATAGAGTGCTGGCTTATTGCGGCACTTCTAGTGATCAGCTACTTGCGTGCCTGGAGAGCACAAACTTCAACATACCAATCTAAATATTGAGACCGGCGCACACTGTTTAATCGCTTCAATAGAAATTATGTCATCTGTGAGACCCTTAGGGGTTTATGATAGTTGTAAACAGTGTTTGTCTAAATAATTATTTTCATTTGAAATTACTCCTGGCATTTGTTGATGTTCTGAGGTCAGCATGTTTAAGTCTTTTCTCACTGTTTTGTTTTTCTCTCTCTCTTTGTGTGTGTGTTGTTTGTTCTCATGTTGACATTGTGAACCCTTCAGGGAGAGCCTGGTTTCCCAGGTATCCCTGGGCGAAAGGTAAAGGCCTGGTTTGATGTGCTAGTGATTAGGGCTGGGCGATTAATCGAAAAAGTAATCGAAATCGACATTTAGAACCTATAATCGATCAAATTTTTTCCGGTCAATTATTTCAACTACTTTCCTTACACAATCAGAATTAAAGGTGCATATTTGTACCTGAAGGGTCCATAATCGCACTTCAAAGGTACTTTTTAGGTACATTTGGGCACTGATATGCACCTTTAAGATACCACTGTGGATTCTTTGCGAACAATTATGTAACTTTTGAAAAAGTACCGCCCCAGTGTCAGCTCCTGTACCTTTATTTCTGAGAGTGTACCGTTTGTGGAGTCACATAACCCCACTCTGTTAAGGCTGATTTATACTACGTCGAATGCACAGGTATGGTCTGGCAAAGCCCTCGCACGGTCGCAAACCCATGCACCTGTTAAAAAATGTTACTATACATCGCACATTTGCACTATATTGACGATGATTGAAAGCTGTGCCGGAGATGCCTTGTGGCGGCATATTGTCTAATACAATAAAATTATTATTAACATGAAAATATTTGGGGCGGCACAGTGGCGCAGTAGGTAGTGCTGTCGCCTCACAGCAAGAAGGTCGCTGGTTTAAGCCTCGGCTGGGTCAGTTGGCATTTCTGTGTGGAGTTTGCATGTTCTCCCTGTGTTCGTGTGGGTTTCTTCCGAGTGCTCCGGTTTCCCCCACAGTCCAAAGACATGTGGTACAGTTCAATTGGATAGGCTAAATTGTTTATAGTGTATATGTGTGAATGAGAGTGTATGGATGTTTCCCAGAGATGGGTTGCAGCTGGAAAGGCATCCGCTGTATAAAACAGATGCTGGATAAGTATGTGGTTCATTCCGCTGTGGCGACCTTGGATTAATAAAGGGACTAAGCTGAAAATGAATTAATGAATGAATGAAAATATTTGTTTACAGAAGAGGCAAGAAATGCACTGTTTAAAATATTATTTACAGCAGGGGTGCTCAACCCTGTTCCTGGAGATCTACCTTCCTACAAAATTCAGCTCCAACCTTGAGCAAACGCACCTGAACTAATTAATTAGGACCTGAACAGCACTTGATAATTACAGGCAGGTGTGTGATAAGGGTTGCAACTGAAATCTGCAGGAAGGTAAATCCCCAGGAACAGGGTTGAGCACCCCTGATTTACAGCATATTTTATTTAGAAGAGACAACGCTTATTTTCTACTTTTGAAAACAATGAAAATAATTAATTTGGTTTTCAAAAGTGCAAGTTTTATTTGCAAGTATTATTTTGCAAACAAATATTTTTCACTTTTTTTCTAAGAAAAATTGACTGTTTTAGTCAATGTGTGTTTTAATTAGTTACAAACGTTGAACAAGAATAGTTGTTCAACGTTGATGTTGAATTAATAATCCTAGATAGTATATAGTGTGTTTCCTTCAATTATTCTAAAATCAATAATGCACCCTTCATTTAAATATCTCTCAATTGTAGTATGTGAGCCTATTTACTATACAAAACCTGTCAGTGAACTATAAGGGAAGAAAAATAAAATACAGAAATAAACGAATCGTTCATTAATCATAATCCTGATCAAATTTTCAATTAATCAAGATTTTGATTGTAGCTCAAATCGCCCAGCTCTACTTGTGATTTCAGCACATTTGTGTAGCTCTTAAAATAATGGAGTTTTCTTTCTCTGTGAAGGGTCAGACAGGTCTTTCTGGTATCCCTGGAAAACGGGGCTACAAGGTACACCCGAGTGTGTGCCATACCTATTAGATAACAATTTGTGATCATGAGCATTGAGTTTTAATTGCACTTTTTCTCCCAAAACCTATTTTTGGCCATTCTTTTAATTATTTGCCATGCTTGAAATTATAAAATACAGCCATGTAAAAGAGGCCATACAACTCAGATACCTTATTGCAAGTTTTTTTTATTACAATTTTTTAGTGCTGTGCGATTAATCAAATCGCAAACGCGATTTTAAAAAAATGAGGAATTACAACAACCAGCACCTAAAAAAGCCTGCTATAGACTGCTATATAAGAAGTGTCTTGCTAAAAGCTTGTTGAAAGTATTGCCAGTGACACTCAATTTAGTAGCAAACAGCTATGTCAGAGTTGTTTCAGCCATGTTAGTTTGCTGAGTGTTCTGTATTTTTATAATTATTATATTTTTTGTTATATATATATATATATATATATATATATATATATATATATATATATATATTATATTATATTATATTATATTATATTATATTATATTATATTTAACTCCCTAATTTGAGTTCAACATGTAAGGAAGGTGGTTTCCTTTGTGCTTACTAATTGCTTTAGTGAAAAAATTGTGTATAATTTCTGGATATTTAAAAATAAATTTGAATAAGTGTTTACCTTAAGTAAATTAATATTTTTTCAGTTCCTTTTTTAACTGACACTCATTGCATTTTAGCAGTAAGAAGTTACGGTACAGAATATTAAGCTGAAACTTGATTACAAAATTAAATCGCAAATCAAATCGAAATCGCAATATCTGGCAAAAAAAAAATCACAATTAGATATTTTCCCCAAATTATTACAGCCCTATTATTTATGCACAATAACAACCTGAATACATTTCACTGAAAGAGTGGCCAATATATTATTAAAATCATCTTTAGTATTTCAGAGTAAAACTACAATTAAAGGCATGCAGGTTTGTCATGAAATAGCAGTATTTTCATTGTAGTTGAATTGAATTAATATACTTTAAGTACACATGCATGTCTGACAGATATCTTTGAAATGGTGATGTGATGTCTGCAGATTGTGTTACACCTGGAGTTATTGTTATTTGCGTGTGCGTGTCATAATGCATTTTGTGTTTGAATTCAATAATAGCATGTATTTAGTCTTTTTGGACTAAAGGATGACATTCTTAAGTTGCAGTAAAGCAAAACTTTGTATTCCTTTTTGTTTTCATTTATGCTGCATGGTTTGTGATGTCACAGGAAATATACAGGGGTATGTTTTAAAGTATTAATGTGTTAATAGTTATGATTAAATCAATGTTCGTTTGAAGCAGAAGCCTTAGAATGTTAAATGTGGTCTGTATTTGCTTTGTGATCTGATGTAGTTTCATTTAGAGTGGCTCACGCTCTGGGATTAAGTACTGATTCTGTTATGAATTAAAGGCATTAACTGCAATGCTATGAAATAAAATAAAAACAATATGGTCACAGAAGAAAATAGACCTGCATGAATCATTAAATCAATCAATTCAACCTTAACTTCTACTTTTTTTTGTTTATTGCTAGGGAGAGAAAGGTGAGCCTAGTGCTGCAGGAACTGGCATTAAAGGAGAACCAGGTGTCGCAGGACAGCCAGGTCAAGCTGGACCCAAGGTACATTGCCCACATTCTCCGCCAACTGGATCTAATGCTGGTTTAACCCCACATAAACAGCACTGCTTTACTTACTCATGTATACTTGTGGACTGTTTTTCACCAGATACAAATTTTTAGCTTAGCTTCAAGTATTTAAACTTGAAATGTGATTAAGACAAATTCCATGCTTTTGGTGTAAGCGTGTTGGTCATTCCACCTCATTCATGTCATGTGGCAGTATTTTGCCTCTATTTGCATGTTTGCAAATATATATATATATATAATAACAATAATATACAATAATATAATATATATATATATATATATATATATATATATATATATATATATATATATATATATATATATATATATATATATATATATATTACCAATACCATTAGGAATATTAGGATTTCATATTTAACCACTTTATTTTATTTAAATTACCAACATTACAAATAGCTTTAATAGTCAAAAACAAAAATATTTAAACAAAATATCTAATTTTTATAATAAAATGAACAAATGTTAGAGAGGCTCTTAAACTTGATTAATAAAATGTTACAAAATGTGCGCCATGGTAAAGGTAGATCAACATCTGTAAGGTGTCAATAATAATGATACAGTTAACCTAAAACTCTGATAACAAAACAAATTATGATAATCAAATCTGAGCTTTCATGTAAAGTAACTAACCATTATTATTCAAATACATACTGCAACATTACAAATTGTGAAGTTGGATGACTACATTAGACCTATGCTAAAAAAATCTTTCAAATGAGGAGCTAATGGCTGGGATGCACAGTAAAAGAAACCAAAAAGCCAATCTGGCGACATCCTTTTTCATTTACAATCTCCTCACTGCTGCTATACTGCACTCATTTTCACGCAAGTTGTTATTCTGACCTGAAGTGACAAGCACAAGCTTGTGCTTTGTGTTGTCTGAGGTGATTAGTCTGCCGTTATTACTGAAATGTGTATATTCCATACAAAGTGTGAAGCAGATTGGTTAGTTCAGATGTTTTTCAACTAGGGGTACCTGGAAAATGCACGCGCATTACGTGCCTCCATTGGAAATGACTAACTGACACCCTAAGCTTGTTGGCATTGCTTCCAAGGTGCGCACTCAGTAGCTACGTTTTAATATAACTATTGCGATTCATACTTCATACCGAACCGTTTTTATTAGCGATATTGACAATGGTGTCAATAAATACCAATATCGATTTTATCACCCAGTTCTACTTTGTATGTACTATTTACTCACGTGAATACTCAATTTCTGTATTTGTTGTGAACCCAGCATAAGTACTTTCATGTCTACTGTACATCTGACGTTCTTTCTTGATATACTGCAGCATGCCAAGTCTAACAAAATATATACCGTTATACTGTAAATATGCTTTAGAAGTGAAATTCAGTTTTGTTATTTCTTTTTAGGGTGAGAAAGGTGATCAAGGCATAAAGGTGAGCCATTGACTTTTTAATGCTAGAATGTTTTACTTCAACACTGTATTTTAGGGTGTATTTACACTTTGGTGTCTTGATAATTTGATCTTGATAAAAACAGTAAATTCCTACATTTATTTGTAATATGCAAAACATACGCTATCAAAACAAATGTTAAGATATTAAAATTGATTGATCATAAGTTCATTTGACCCAATACACTGACAAAAGTCTTGTCATCGATCCTAGTTGTAAGAGCAACAAATAATAATTTGACTTCTAGTTGATCATTTGGAAAAGTGGCAGAAGGTAGATTTTTCAGATGAATCATCTGTTGAACTGCATCCCAATCATCACAAATACTGCAGAAGACCTTTTGGAACCACCATAGACCTATAAAATCATGGTTTGGGGTTACATTCAGTATAGAGGCATGCAAGAGATCTGCAGTGTATGACAGCATCAACAGCCTGAGGTGTCAAGACATTTGTGCTGCCCATTACATTACAAACCACAGGAGAGGGCAAATTCTTCAGCAAGATAGCGCTCATTATCATACTTCAGCCTCCACCTCAAAGTTCCTGAAAGCAAAGAAGGTCAGGGTGCTTCAGGATTTGCTAGCCTAGTCACCGGACATTAACATTATTGTGCATGTCTGGGGTAAAATGAAGGAGGAGGCATTGAAGAGGAATCCAAATAATCTTGATGAACTCTGGGAGTCCTGCATGAACGCTTTATTTGCCATTCCAGATGACTTTATTAATAAGGGATTTGAGTCATTGCAGAGATGTATGGATGCAAATGAATAAATTTCCGATTAAAGCACGGGAGCGGTTGGTAATTAGTGTAATTTTGGACGGGAGCGGGCGGTCTAACAATATCACTCCCGACTCCCGCACGGCGGGTAGAAAACGGGGCGGGTCGGACAGCGGGACAGCGAATACTGTATTTAAGCGGGAGCAGTCGGGTTCTGGCTAAAACCTGGCGGGAGCGGGATACATTTTAAAATAAATGCTCTTTAGGTCATGTGTTTACCTCACTATTGTGTCATGTTTTGCCTTTGATTCATTGTTGAAAACACACATTGTAGGGTTGTATGTTGTTCGGTATGTGTTGCATTTATATTTCAGTCAGGTATCGACCAAGACCCTTTTTTTTTAGACCCCTTAATTTGGACGGTATTTTTAATCCATACAAAGGGCCATTCAAAAATCACATCTGGAACCATGTCGAAAATGCAAGGCATTCAGCTTCCTTCACTGATTTCAATGTGAAATTAACATCAGCAGTGCTCTTTAAGAAAGCACCACTGATAAACCCTTCCTGCAGCTCTGATACAGTTTTAGGTTAAAACAAGTTTTATTAATGGAAAATATTATAAACTGCCAGTGTTTGGGTGCTCTGCATTTGTCTGAGGTAATTAGTCTAATGTTATTGATGAAATGTGTATCATTCAAATAAAGTGTGAAGCTGATTGGTTGGTTCTTGTCAAATGCCACATGTCTGGACAGAAACACCAGAATTTGTTTTAAATCAAACCAAGGATGGGTGTGAATATTTAGCATGCTTTTGGGGGAAAATATCAATATTTTATATTGTCTGCTTTGCAGGGTGACCCTGGCCTGGAAGGTCCAAGGGTGAGTAGTGTGTGCAAACTATAAAATCAGCAAAACTAGTTTGCTACTGATTGAGAAAATGATATCACAAGTTTATCTATTGGACATTAATCGTATATCCTAATTGATTGTATCTCCATCACTGAACAGGGTCCTCCAGGGCCAACTGGGGAGCCAGGAAAAACTTTAGTCAACAACAACGAAAATGTATGTCCTTTTCATGTATAGGAATGAATCATCTTTTTATTTAATGTGAAAATTGTTGTCATTTTTAAATTTTGTTGTGTTTTAGGATATTCGTAATGTGCATTCAATGGTAAGTGTCATCCTGAAAGCATGAGTCTTGATTGCATTTATTGCATGGGGAGAATAATGCATATTTGAATACAAAAATTGTTTGACTACATAAACAGATAAACAGTGAACAGCTCTATCAGTGTATATTGAAGCATATATTCATGTTATACTAGGGTGCTCCTGGTCTGCCTGGACCTCCTGGGCCTCCTGGTCTTCCTGGGACCCCTGGTTTAAAGGTGAAAAATACATTTTCTTTCCTTTATGTCAGAGATTTCCAAACTCGGTCCTGGAGGGCCGGTGTCCTGCTAAGTTTAGCTCCAACTTGCTTTAACAAACTTGCCAGAAAGTTTCTAGTATATCTAGCAAGAGCTCGATTAGCTTGTTCAGGTGTGTTGGATTAAGGTTGGTGCTAAACTCTCCAGGGCGCCGGCCCTCCAGGACTGAGTTTGTACACCACTGCTTTATGTACTGTTAAAATAGCTAGTCACCTCACAGCAAAAAGATTGCTGGTTGGATTCCTGACTGAGTCCAGTGGCATTTCTGTGTGGAGTTGGTATGTTCGCCCCTTGATCACGTGGGTTTCTTCCTGGTGCTCCCCACAGTGCAATACATCTGTTATAAGTAAATTTGATGATCTGAATTAGCTGTAGTGTATGGCCCTGTTTGCACTGCCAGTTAAATGTGACCTAACTCAGATTTTTTGCTCATACATGACACAGATCAGATCTTTACTACGACCATGTAAACACGAAAAAAGCAGATGCTCTCAGATATTCCAAGATCGGTTTCAGGCCTCCTTAGTATGTGGAAATAAATCAGATATAATTGGATATGTGACAATGTGACTATAATGTAAACAGGCAGATCGGATTTACTGAGGCGATTCGTTTTGTACGCCATTAAACTTGCGACAATGTGGTGCTTCTCTGCATTTTAATGACGTAGAAGGAAGAGAGTGTGTGGAGACAACAAGACGGTAAACAACAACAACAACAGGAAACATGGAGGAGGAAAGTGGTCAGTCGCCACAATTTGCTCCCACCAGACCTGAGATCTCTCTCGTACCTACAAATTCCTCTAAATGGTGGAGGACACCATATATGAGCCATAGGGATAAGCTGCGATGAGGGACCTTTCCCTCCACCTCAAAATCATGTTAAAGTTGGGCGAAGATCGCATATTTCGCAGAGCTAAATGCAAGACAATTTCTTCCATCATGGCTAGTGTGGCGCAGATGCTAGAACCCACCTTTACGCATGCGTGACGTCGTAAATTGTAAGGCAAATGTAAACACATAAATCAGATGTGTGTCACAATTAAAAGAAGGTGTAAATGGACAGGCAAAAAAAATCTGATAAAGGCAACTAATCGAAATTGGGCATCAAGACCTGACAGTGTTAATGGGGCCTATGAGTGTGTCTGTGTGAATGAGAGAATGTATGGGTGTTTCCCAGCACACTGCTAGCTGGAAGTGCATCTGCTGCATAAAACATATGCCAGAGTAGTGTGGTGAATATGGTAAATCAGGTACTAATATACCAAAATATTACCAAATATTACCAAAAATAAAAATTCTGTTATCATTTATTCACTTCAAGTTTTTTGTAAGTATCCTGTTAAGATTTTTGTTCAATCATATCACAAGTAGAATAGTGAGCTAATACAGTTATGACTACTGAGAATGTGTGAGTGATCTAAAGTGATGTCACGCGTCACTGCAGTAAACTGCGGCACAGCACAAAATGGTCTAACACAAGAAATACATAGGGCGAAGCAGTGGCGCAGTAGGTAGTTCTGTCGCCTCACAGCAAGAAGGTTGCTGGTTCGAACCTCGGCTCAGTTTTTTCTGTGTGAAGTTTGCATGTTCTCCCTGGGTTCCAGTGGGTTTCCTCCGGGTGCTCCGGTTTTCCCCACAGTGCGGAACAGGTGAATTGGGAATCCTAAATTGCTCATAGTGTATGAGTGTCTGTGTGTGTGTGAATGTTTCCCAGAGATGGCTGGAAGAACATCCGCTGCGTAAAAATGTGCTGGATAAGTTGGCGGTTCATTCCGCTGTGGCGACCCTGGATTAATGAAGGGACTAAGCCGACAAGAAAATGAATGAATGACAAGAAATACATGGCCAGCAGGAGGCAGTTATGTAACATAGCGAAAATACTGAACTGATATACTGTAGCAGCCAGAGCACGTGAGCAGAGCAAAGCAGTGTGACGCTCAGCTAAGCATTCTGCTCCATGGTCGTGCGCTTGCTCGCCAGTAAACCAATACCGCTTAGATCCCACGCCGTCTTAAATTCCTCTTGTAGGCTTACTCTAATTTTTTGTAACTAAAAAAAACTTAAATAACTGTCTAAAGTTAAAGCACTTCGATGAAATGTTTCTCTATCAATGTGTCATTCTTTCTTGTGCTTTTTTTTCTTTCAGTACACAAAAAATGCGCTAAATAAATACACATTACTTACTTAATTACTTACTATATGTGTATCTATATAGCACATTTATCGTGTATGGCCATAAACCCAAAGCACTTCACAATCATATGACGTAAAATCAATATGGGGTTTAAAAAACAATTCAGTATCGAGCGAAAGACCTAGATATTTAAATTCATCAACATTAGACAACTGTAATCCTCCTATCTATGACGTAATATCTATGACCTAATATCTATGACTTAATATCTATGACCTAAGTGTGTAGGTCAATTGATCGCAAGGTGATTTATACATGACAAACAAGCCCCAGCTTCTCACTGATATGTACAAGAAGGACGTGCAAATGGCACGTATAAAAAAATACAGCCCATTAACGTAGAAAATGTAGCCAGCAATGTCTTTTGGATTTGTCTAGTTAATATTTCACGTTTTTCTAAAACATAGCCCTGCGCACATATTTTCAATAAGCCTGGTTTGCTTATATCATGATTTGTGATATCATTGATTTATCGTGTCACTGTTGACTATGCTGGACTTTTTCATAAAACTTCATGTTGTTTTTACAGGGTGATGTTGGACTTCCAGGTCCGCCAGGTGTTGATGGAGAAAAGGTATAAAATATTCTGAGCAATCTGACATTAGTCCATTAGTGGATGTATTTTAGCAACACTTGAATTTTGATTTTGCTACTTAGGGTCCAAGAGGAAAGCCGGGAGAACCTGGACCCATCGGCCCTCCTGGACCAGAGGGAGCACGAGGAGAAGGAGGAGTCATGGGTTTCCCTGGGCCAAAAGGAGACAAGGGAGACATGGGCCCCTCAGGATCGCCTGTGAGTGACTGTACCAGCTTTTGCCATTATAAATAACCTGTCTGACCACATTTGAGGGGGCTTTCACACCTGTGAATCGAATCAGTTCTTCCGAAACAGGGATTAAAATTGTTACATTGTTGCTCTTTGCTCTTGGTGCGGTTCGCTTCCACACTGCAAAGTTTCTAAACGGACCAAAAGAGCTAAAACAAGTCCCGTGCGAGTAAACTCTCCCCACATTGGTCAGCATGTCAGGGTTTATTTGCAGAGTCCCGCTCAGCTGTCAGGAGAGTTGGTGATTTGGTGGTGTTTGACAAAGTGCGTGCGACGTGTCTGAATAGCAAGGAGAGATGCGGTGGGGAGGGGGTGAGAAGGGTGCACGACATATTTGAGGACCCGGGGGGAGACGCGTGATTACCGAGAGATTATCACTCGTTTTCAGGCAACCAGAAGACTCCCGAAACTTCCCGCCCTACTCATAATTCTCTCTTCATATAGCCGTATGCCTATTACACATCCATAAAACACTGTGATATTACCGCGCTCGGATCGTATCGCTTTCTCACTGCAATCGATCCGCTCCAGAGTTCGTTTCAATCGAGCCGAGACCACCTCATTCAGGCGATCCCGAGACGATTGATTTGGCGCGGATCCTAGCACGATTGCTGGTTTCACATATGCCAAATAAACCGCGCTAACTGAGCAAACGAGGCAGGTTCCGAAACAAAAGTGTAGGTGTGAAAGCACCCTGAGTTTGTTTTCTTTATCCCTATGATTAAATAACACTAATATTAATCGAAATATCATAATATTCATATATTCATCATAATAACCACATTAACCACATTGCCATAATCAAGTTATTGTAAAATAACTGGAAATTGTAGTAAAATAGATGATTTTTGCATGTATTAAAGAGGTGTGGATTCATTTAAACTGAATTGTCCACTGGATAAAACAAGAATGCATCTCCAGTACTTCCAGAGCTCAGTGTATTTGTTTGTTTGTGATATTCTGATTACAAGAACTTTGGAATTTTCCAATAACCATAGAGTATGTAAACACCCTTATCAGATTAAACCAGAATGTCGACCGTAATGATTTGCTTGTAAATATTTGAATGAGTGGAATCATTTTGAGTGCCTTGATGAATTTCTTTTAAGTTTGTTGTGGGTGGGCAGCACTGCGTTTATGAAAGCCTACTAATTGTTAATCCTCCATGTTGGATGCTATGACTTCAAATGTCTCCTGACCGTGGAGCTTGCTTTCAAGTGATGTTCACCAATCCACTTCTCCAATTGACTTTTCTGTCTATTGTATTTTCTATTTCCCCATTTTTTCCTCATTCTGTAGGGTTTAGATGGCCCTACTGGAGAAAAGGGGGTTTCAGGGCCCCCTGGCCATATTGGATTGCCAGGCCCAATGGTACGCAATGGTGCTCCTCAAACAAATAGATGTCATAGTTGAAAAGACATCAAAGTACACTGGGGTTGTGGGGGGAGGGGGGTTGGGGGAGGAGCAATGTATTTCATCATGCCAGTTTTGAATTCTGTTGAATGAATGATACAGTTGAGTATTCCCTCTCCCCTTGTTTTTTGTCATTAGGGTCAGAAGGGTGAACCTGGGGAGAAAGGAGATAAAGCAGAGCTGGTATGTTCCACACTTCAATATCAATATACTTCAATACACACACAAACAAACACATATATAGTATATATATGAGCAGTATCACACAAGTAGCAGTGCGATATGGCTGAATATCGGCACTGGTAGGAGGTGTGCGTTGGAACGAGGCCGCAAGCCATTTGTTTTAGTGTCTCCACAGTAATGATATACAGCCA